>NC_057810.1:221847711-222065225 GCF_018294505.1 Triticum aestivum | reverse complement strand
GCCCCTGCCGTCGCCGCCTTCCGCCGCCTCCGCCGGCGACCTCCGCCGGCGACCTCCGCGTCCGTCCCGAGGCCTCCGCCTCCCGCGCCGGCGCGGCCGCCGCCTCCGCCGCCCCCGCGCCGCGCCTCGCCAGAGCGCGCCGCCCCGCCTCGCCGTGCGTCGCCCCGCGCCACGGCCTCGCGCCCCCGCCGCCCCGCATCTCCGCCCGGCGCAGCCCCGTCATCCCGTGCCTCCCCCGCAGGCCGCCGCCTCGCCGGAGTTCGTCGACCTCGCCGGAGAAGAAGGTGGATGATATCCACCGATCCCTCCATCCAAACGCCGGATCCGCTCCATCCTGGGATCTCCTCGTCCCGGGTTGACTTTTCGCGAGGTTGTTTTTCTGCTAAGTCCCTGTTATTTGCACATTATCATGCCATGTTTGACCTGTTGTATCTCCGCATCCGTATCTCCGCTTCGTGCGTGTAATATGTCAAATTGTTCGCCTCGACGAGTACTTCATTTCATTCCATTGCATCATTTTCATTTGAGCTCATCTTGATGCCCGAAATGTTGTTGGAAGAGTGCATGTTGATGTTAATCTGCTGAAACTGTTATAACTTGCTCATTTGTCATTTTTGCCATGATTGATGTGTGCATCCTATGAGGTTGATGTCTACATGTATTTTAATCTATGCCATGCCATCTTTCCAGGGGTGTATTACATGTATTTTGTTGATCAATGTGGTGACTAGCATAAGCATGCAAACTAGGCTTCGTGATATTGCTGATTTTAGTCCCTGTTCTGCTATTATTTTGATGCCATGTAAACTTGATGCTACAGAGAGATCCATGCATATTTTGAGATACTTCAGTAAGGGTGTTTTGAACATATGGTTATTGTCTATCCATTCATGCTCTTGGTTGCAATTATGGAGTAGTCTAGCATGTCATTTTGGTGCTCTACTTTTGCTTCAAAATGTTTCCTGGCAGATTGTTTACATGTTATTCAATATGGCCAAGCTTGCTATAGTTGATCCTTGCATTCTATGGACTTATTCTTGACTTGGTTTGTTTCACAAACATGTCTTCTTGATGATGCTATGCTTATCTTGTAATGCAATGACTTGTGGTGAGTGAATCGAGCTTGTTAAGTAGGGTACTTGCTGTTGTTGTTTTGCTAGACAGATTCTGTAATTTTGTGATGCCATGTTAACATGTTGCTACTAATCATTCTATGCATAATCTGGAGATGTTCTATAAATATATTTTGATCTACATGTCTTGCTCTATCCATTCATGCCCTTGGTTGCAATTATAGCCGGCTGTAGCTTGTCGTAATCTTGCTCCAAAGTTGCTTGATGATGCTGCTGTCAGCCTGTTAACATTAAGTTCGATGTTTCCATGATTGTTTCCTAGTGATCCATGAACCCTATGACCTTTCTATTTCCATGCTTACCTTCACAAACATGCCTTCTTACTGTTGGTTGCCTTGCCATGCCATGTATTGCTCTGTAGTAAGTGGTTCAAGCTCACCAACATGCCTACTTATTGTTGTTCCTGCCATGTATGAATCTGTAATATAACTTGCCATGTTTACATGGGTGCCATCATATTTTCTGTGCCTTTTTGGCTCATGGTCAGTAAGGGTCTTTTGATCTATGCAATTAGTAGATTCATGCCATGCCTTTTTTTGCCATGATATGTTCCTGTAGCATGTTGTTTGATAGCTCTAAACATTGCAACCTGATGTTATTTCTGCTTAAGTCTGAAACTGTTATTATTTGCAATATCTCCATGTGTTTTGGAGCATGTTCTAGTGATTTCTGGAGATAGCTCAGTGTTCATGTTTTGTAGTGCTTTACCTGTACTTCATGCCCATGCCTTTTGTTTTTATGTTGGGGTGCTGTAGCATGTTGTTTTGATGCTTGTAAGATGCCTAGTTGCTGTTATGGACAGATTGTTGCTATGACTTGTATAGTGTGTGTGTGTTGCACCGTTGCTCCGTTTTGAGTGTGCTCTATATGGAACTTGATTGATTTTGCATGTAGTTTCATATTATCATGTTGCATCCTTGTTTTGGTGTGTTTGCTTGATGTTTGGGTGCATTTTGCATCAATGCCATGTTTAACTTGTTTTGCTCATATCTTCTAGCCCGTAGCTCCGAATCTAATGAACTTTATATGTAACTTGACTAGAATCTCGTGTAGATCATCGTGGTGCATCTTAACTTGCTGTTTAACAACTTGAACATGAGGTTTATTCAGTTCTGGACCAATTTCGAAATTTGCATATGAGGACTTACCGGAATTGTTATATGTTGTTCCCGGCCTCATTTAAACTTGCTTTGATGTGTTGATCTTGTATGCATCATCCCTTGCCATGAGTAAATTCATCTAGCTTTCTCATGCATCATGCCTTGTTCACGTGTGGTGTGTTTATCATGTTGTGTGCTTCTTCTTGTTAGTTCCTGTTTCGTTGTGATCGTGAGGATTCGTTCGTCTACGGTTGGTTCGGCTTCATCCGTCCGTCTTCTTCATGGACTCGTTCTTCTTCCTAGCGGGATTTCAGGCAAGATGACCGCTACCCTGGATCTCACTACTATCATTGCTATGCTAGTTGCTTCGTTCTATCGCTATGGTGCGTTACCTATCTTTTGCTCCTCAAGCCTCCCAAATTGCCATGAACCTCTAACTTTTGACACCCTTCCTAGCAAACCATTGCTTGGCTATGTTACCGCATTGCTCAGCCCCTCTTATAGCGTTGCTAGTTGCAGGTGAAGTTGAAGATTACTCCATGGTGGACAGGATTTTGGTTGGGATATCACAATATCTCTTATATTATTAATGCATCTATATATTTGGTAAAGGGTGGAAGGCTCGGCCTTATGCCTGGTGTTTTGTTCCACCCTTGCCGCCCTAGTTTCCGTCATGCCGGTGTTATGTTCCCGGATTTTGCGTTCCCAACGCGGTCGGGTGATTTATGGGACCCCCCTAACAGTTCGCTTTGAATAAAACTTGTCCAGCAAGGTGTTGGGGAACGTAGTAATTTCAAAAAAAAATCCTACGCACACGCAAGATCATGGTGATGATATAGCAACGAGGGGAGAGTGTTGTCTATGTACCCTCGTAGACCGAAGCGGAAGCGTTGACGCAACGTAGAGGAAGTAGTCGTACGTCCTCCGGTTCAACCGATCCAAGTACCGTTACTCCGGCACCTCCGAGTTCTTGACACGCGTACAACTCGATGACGCACCCTCGATCTCCGATCCAGCAGAGGCGCCGAGGGGGAGTTCCGTCAGCACGACGGCGTGGTGACGATCTTGATGTTCTCCTGTTGCAGGGCTTCGCCTAAGCACCGCTACAATATGACCGAGGTGTAATATCGTGGAGGGGGGCACCGCACACGGCTAAGGAACGATCAATGATGAACTTATGTGTCCTAGGGTGCCCCCCTACCCCCGTATATAAAGGAGGGAGGGAGAAGGTGGCCGGCCCTAGGGGGGGGGCGCGCCATGAGGAGGGGGAAACCTACTCCAAGTAGGTTTCCCTCTCTTTTCCTTATCTTATTTGGAGGGGGAAGGAAAGAGTACTAGTATTAGGAAGTAGTACTAGTAGTAGTAATAGGAAGAGGGGGAAGGAGAAAGGAAAGGGGGGGCCGGCCCCCCTCCCCAATTCGGATTGGGCTTGGGGGGGCGCGCCCCCCTCCCTTGCTCCTTCTCTCTTCCTCCTACATGGGCCCAATAAGGCCCATATACCTCCCGGGGGGTCCGGTAACCTCCCGGGGCTCCAAACTTCTCCGGAACCTTTCCGGTGTCCAAATATATCCGTCCAATATATCAATCTTTATGTCTCGACCATTTCGAGACTCCTCGTCATGTCCGTAATCATATCCGAGACTCCGAACAACCTTCGGTACATCAAAATACATAAACTCATAATATAACTGTCATCGAAACCTTAAGCGTGCGGACCCTACGGTTCGAGAACGATGTAGACATGACTGAGACACATCTCTGGTCAATAACCAATTGCGGGACCTGGATGCCCATATTGGTTCCTACATATTCTACGAAGATCTTTATCGGTCAAACTGCATAACAACATACGTTGTTCCCTTTGTCATCGGTATGTTACTTGTCCGAGATTCGATCGTCGGTATCCAATACCTAGTTCAATCTCGTTATCGACAAGTCTCTTTACTCGTTCTGTAATACTTCATCTTATAACTAACTCATTAGTTACATGCTTGCAAGGCTTAGGTGATGAGCATTGCCGAGAGGGCCCAGAGATACCTCTCCGATAATCGGAGTGACAAAACCTAATCTCGAATTATGCTAACTCAACATGTACCTTCGGAGACACCTGTAGTACTCCTTTATAATCACCCAGTTACGTAGTGACGTTTGGTAGTACCCAAAGTGTTCCTCCGGTAAACGGGAGTTACACAATTCTCATAGTTACAGGAACATGTATAAGTCATGAAGGAAGCAATAGCAGAATACTAAACGATCAAGTGCTAAGCTAACGGGATGGGTCATGTCAATCACCTCATTCTCCTAATGATGTGATCCCATTAATCAAATGACAACACATGTCAATGGTTAGGAAACATAACCATCACTTATTAATGAGCTAGTCAAGTAGAGGCATACTAGTGACTATATGTTTGTCTATGTATTCACACATGTATCATGTTTCCGGTTAATACAATTCTAGCATGAATAATAAACATTTATCATGATATGAGGAAATAAATAATAACTATATTATTGCCTCTAGGGCATATTTCCTTCAGTCTCCCACTTGCACTAGAGTCAAAAATCTAGATTACATAGTAATGATTCTAACACCCATGGAGTCTTGGTGCTGATCATGTTTTGCTCGTGAGAGAGGCTTAGTCAACGGGTCTGCAACATTCAGATCCGTATGTATCTTGCAAATCTCTATGTCTCCCACTTGGACTTGGTCCCGAATGGAATTGAAGCGTCTCTTGATGTGCTTGGTCCTCTTGTGAAATCTGGATTCCTTTGCCAAGGCAATTGCACCAGTATTGTCACAGAAGATCTTCATTGGTCCCGATGCACTAGGTATGACACCTAGATCGGAAATGAACTCCTTCATCCAAACTCCTTCATTTGCTGCTTCAGAAGCAGCTATGTACTCCGCTTCACATGTAGATCCCGCCACGACACTTTGTTTAGAACTGCACCAACTTACAGCTCCACCGTTTAATAAAAACACGTATCCGGTCTGTGATTTAGAATCGTCCGGATCAGTGTCAAAGCTTGCATCGACGTAACCATTTACGACTAGCTCTTTGTCACCTCCATATACGAGAAACATATCCTTAGTCCTTTTCAGGTATTTCAGGATGTTTTTGACCGCTGTCTAGTGATCCACTCCTGGATTACTTTGGTACCTACCTGCCAAGCTTATTGCTAAGCATACGTCAGGTCTGGTACACAGCATTGCATACATGATAGAGCCTATGGCTGAAGCATAGGGAACATCTTTCATTTTCTCTCTATCTTCTGCTGTGGTCGGGCATTGAGTTTGACTCAACTTCACACCTTGTAGCACAGGCAAGAATCCTTTCTTTGCCTGATCCATTTTGAACTTTTTCAAAATTTTGTCACGGTATGTACTTTGTGAAAGTCCTATTAAGCGTCTTGATCTATCTCTATAGATCTTGATGCCCAATATGTAAGCAGCTTCACCGAGGTCTTTCATAGAAAAACTTTTATTCAAGTATCCCTTTATGCTATCCAGAAATTCTATATCATTTCCAATTAATAATATGTCATCAACATATAAAAATAGAAATGCTACGGAGCTCCCACTCACTTTCTTGTAAATACAGGCTTCTCCAAAAGTCTGTATAAAACCATATGCTTTGATCACACTATCAAAACGTTTATTCCAACTCCGAGATGCTTGCACCAGTCCATAAATGGAACGTTGGAGCTTGCACACTTTGTCAGCACCTTTTGGATCAACAAAACCTTCAGGTTGCATCATATACAACTCTTCTTCTAGAAATCCATTCAAGAATGCAGTTTTGACATCCATTTGCCAAATTTCATAATCATGAAATGCAGCAATAGCCAACATGATTCGGACAGACTTAAGCATCCCTACAGGTGAGAAAGTCTCATCGTAGTCAACCCCTTGAACTTGTCGAAAACCTTTTGCAACAAGTCGAGCTTTGTAGACAGTAACATTACCATCAGCGTCAGTCTTCTTCTTAAAGATCCATTTATTCTCAATGGCTTGCCGATCATCGGGCAAGTCAACCAAAGTCCATACTTTGTTTTCATACATGGATCCTATCTCAGATTTCATGGCCTCTAGACATTTTGCGGAATCTGGGCTCATCATCGCTTCCTTATAGTTCGTAGGTTCATCATGGTCTAGTAACATGACTTCCAGAATAGGATTTCCGTACCACTTTGGTGCAGATCTTACTCTGGTAGACCTACGAGGTTTAGTAGAAACTTGATCTGAAGTTTCATGATCAACATCATTAGCTTCCTCACTAATTGGTGTAGTTGTCACAGGAACCGGTTCTTGTGATGAACTACTTTCCAATAAGGGAGTAGATATAGTTATCTCATCAAGTTCTACTTTCCTCCCACTCACTTCTTTCGAGAGAAACTCCTTCTCTAGAAAGGATCCGATTTTAGCAACGAAAATCTTGCCTTCAGATCTGTGATAGAAGGTGTACCCAATTGTCTCCTTTGGGTATCCTATGAAGACACATTTCTCCGATTTGGGTTCGAGCTTATCTGGTTGAAGTTTCTTCACATAAGCATCGCAGCCCCAAACTTTGAGAAACGACAACTTTGGTTTCTTGCCAAACCACAGTTCATAAGGCGTTGTCTCAACGGATTTTGATGGTGCCCTATTTAACGTGAATGCGGCCGTCTCTAAAGCATAACCCCAAAACGATAGCGGTAAATCGGTAAGAGACATCATTGATCGCACCATATCAAGTAAAGTACGATTACGACGTTCGGACACACCATTTTGCTGTGGTGTTCCAGGTGGCGTGAGTTGCGAAACTATTCCACATTGTTTCAAATGTAAACCAAACTCGTAACTCAAATATTCTCCTCCATGATCAGATCGTAGAAACTTTATTTTCTTGTTACGATGATTTTCTACTTCACTCTGAAATTCTTTGAACTTTTCAAATGTTTCAAACTTGTGCTTCATCAAGTAGATATACCCATATCTGCTCAAATCATCTGTGAAGGTGAGGAAATAACGATATCCGCCACGAGCCTCAACATTCATCGGACCACATACATCTGTATGTATGATTTCCAACAAATCTGTTGCTCTCTCCATAGATCCGGAGAACGGTGTTTTGGTCATCTTGCCCATGAGGCACGGTTCGCGAGTACCAAGTGATTCATAATCAAGTGATTCCAGAAGTCCATCAGTATGGAGTTTCTTCATGCGTTTTACACCGATATGACCTAAATGGCAGTGCCACAAATATGTTGCACTATCATTATCAACACTGCATCTTTTGGCTTCAACATTATGAATATGTGTATCACTACTATCGAGATTTAATAAAAATAGACCACTCTTCAAGGGTGCATGACCATAAAAGATATTACTCATATAAATAGAACAACCATTATTCTCTGATTTAAATGAATAACCGTCTTGCATTAAACAAGATCCAGATATAATGTTCATGCTCAACGCAGGCACCAAATAACAATTATTCAGGTCTAAAACTAATCCCGATGGTAGATGTAGAGGTAGCGTGCCGACCGTGATCACATCGACTTTGGAACCATTTCCCACGCGCATCGTCACCTCGTCCTTAGCTAACCTTCGCTTAATCCGTAGTCCCTGTTTCGAGTTGCAAATGTTAGCAACAGAACCAGTATCAAATACCCAGGTGCTACTGCGAGCATTAGTAAGGTACACATCAATAACATGTATATCACATATACCTTTGTTCACTTTGCCATCCTTCTTATCCGCCAAATACTTGGGGCAGTTCCGCTTCCAGTGTCCAGTCTGCTTGCAGTAGAAGCACTCAGTTTCAGGCTTAGGTCCAGACTTGGGTTTCTTCACTTGAGCAGCAACTTGTTTGCCGTTCCTTTTGAAGTTCCCCTTCTTCATCCCTTTGCCCCTTTTCTTGAAACCAGTGGTCTTGTTGACCATCAACACTTGATGCTCCTTTTTGATTTCTACCTCCGCGGCTTTCAGCATCGCAAAGAGCTCGGGAATAGTCTTGTTCATCCCTTGCATATTATAGTTCATCACAAAGCTCTTGTAGCTTGGTGGCAGTGATTGGAGAATTCTGTCAATGACGCTATCATCCGGAAGATTAACTCCCAGTTGAATCAAGTGATTATTATACCCAGACATTTTGAGTATATGCTCACTGACAGAACTGTTCTCCTCCATCTTGCAGCTGTAGAACTTATTGGAGACTTCATATCTCTCAATCCGGGCATTTGCTTGAAATATTAACTTCAACTCCTGGAACATCTCATATGCCCCATGATGTTCAAAACGTTGTTGAAGACCCAGTTCTAAGCCGTAAAGCATGGCACACTGAACTATAGAGTAGTCATCAGCTTTGCTCTGCCAGACGTTCTTAACATCGTCAGTTGCATCAGCAGCAGGCCTGGCACCCAGCGGTGCTTCTAGGACGTAACTCTTCTGTGCAACAATGAGGATAATCCTCAGGTTACGGACCCAGTCCGTGTAATTGCTACCATCATCTTTCAATTTTGCTTTCTCAAGGAACGCATTAAAATTCAACGGAACAACAGCACGAGCCATCTATCTACAAACACACATAGACAAGCAAAATACTATCAGGTACTAAGTTCATGATAAATTTAAGTTCAATTAATCATATTACTAAAGAACTCCCACTTAGACAGACATCTCTCTAGTCATCTAAGTGATTACGTGATCCAAATCAACTAAACCATGTCCGATCATCACGTGAGATGGAGTAGTTTCATGGTGAACATCTCTATGTTGATCATATCTACTATATGATTGACGCTCGACCTTTCGGTCCCCGTGTTCCGAGGCCATATCTGTATATGCTAGGCTCGTCAAGTATAACCTGAGTATTCCGCGTGTGCAACTGTTTTGCACCCATTGTATTTGAACGTAGAGCCTATCACACCCGATCATCACGTGGTGTCTCAACACGAAGAACTTTCGCAACGGTGCATACTCAGGGAGAACACTTCTTGATAATTAGTGAGAGATCATCTTAAAATGCTACCATCAATCAAAGCAAGATAAGATGCATAAAGGATAAACATCACATGCAATCAATATAAGTGATATGATATGGCCATCATCATCTTGTGCTTGTGATCTCCATCTTCGAAGCACCGTCGTGATCACCATCGTCACCGGCGCGACACCTTGATCTCCATCGTAGCATCGTTGTCGTTACGCCATCTATTGCTTCTACGACGATCACTACCGCTTAGTGATAAAGTAAAGCAATTACAGGGCGTTTGCATTTCATACAATAAAGCGACAACCATATGGCTCCTGCTAGTTGACGATAACTTCGGTTACAAAACATGATCATCTCATACAATAAAATATAGCATCATGTCTTGGCCATATCACATCACAACATGCCCTGCAAAAACAAGTTAGACGTCCTCTACTTTGTTGTTGCAAATTTTACGTGGCTGCTACGGGTTTAAGCAAGAATCAATCTCACCTACGCATCAAAACCACAACGATAGTTTGTCAAATAGACTCCATTTTAACCTTCACATGGACCGGGCGTAGCCACACTCGGTTCAACTAAAGTGAGAGAGACAGACACCCGCCAGCCACCTTTAAGCACGAGTGCTCGTAACGGTGAAACCAGTCTCGCGTAAGCGTACGCGTAATGTCGGTCCGGGCCGCTTCATCTAACAATTCCACTGAACCAAAGTATGACATGCTGGTAGGCAGTATGACTTATATCGTCCACAACTCACTTGTGTTCTACTCGTGCATATAACATCAACGCATAAAACCTAGGCTCGGATGCTACTGTTGGGGAACGTAGTAATTTCAAAAAAAATTCCTACGCACACGCAAGATCATGGTGATGATATAGCAACGAGGGGAGAGTGTTGTCTACGTACCCTCGTAGACCGAAGCGGAAGCGTTGACGCAACGTAGAGGAAGTAGTCGTACGTCCTCCGGTTCAGCCGATCCAAGTACCGTTACTCCGGCACCTCCGAGTTCTTGACACGCGTACAGCTCGATGACGCACCCTCGATCTCCGATCCAGCAGAGGCGCCGAGGGGGAGTTCCGTCAGCACGACGGCATGGTGACGATCTTGATGTTCTCCAGTTGCAGGGCTTCGCCTAAGCACCGCTACAATATGACCGAGGTGTAATATCGTGGAGGGGGGCACCGCACACGGCTAAGGAACGATCAATGATCAACTTATGTGTCCTAGGGTGCCCCTACCCCCGTATATAAAGGAGGGAGGGAGGAGGTGGCCGGCCCTAGGGGGGGCGCGCCATGAGGAGGGGGAAACCTAGTCCAAGTAGGTTTCCCTCTCTTTTCCTTATCTTAATTGGAGGGGGAAGGAAAGAGTACTAGTATTAGGAAGTAGTACTAGTAGTAGTAATAGGAAGAGGGGAAGGAGAAAGGAAAGGGGGGCCGGCCCCCCTCCCCAATTCGGATTGGGCTTGGGGGGGCGCGCCCCCCTCCCTTGCTCCTTCTCTCTTCCTCCTACATGGGCCCAATAAGGCCCATATACCTCCCGGGGGGTTCCGGTAACCTCCCGGGGCTCCAAACTTCTCCGGAACCTTTCCGGTGTCCATATATATCCGTCCAATATATCAATCTTTATGTCTCGACCATTTCGAGACTCCTCGTCATGTCCGTAATCATATCCGGGACTCCGAACAACCTTCGGTACATCAAAATACATAAACTCATAATATAACTGTCATCGAAACCTTAAGCGTGCGGACCCTACGGTTCGAGAACGATGTAGACATGACTGAGACACATCTCTGGTCAATAACCAATAGCGGGACCTGGATGCCCATATTGGTTCCTACATATTCTATGAAGATCTTTATCGGTCAAACCGCATAACAACATACGTTGTTCCCTTTGTCATCGGTATGTTACTTGTCCGAGATTCGATTGTCGGTATCCAATACCTAGTTCAATCTCGTTATCGACAAGTCTCTTTACTCGTTCTGTAATACTTCATCTTATAACTAACTCATTAGTTACATGCTTGCAAGGCTTAGGTGATGAGCATTGCCGAGAGGGCCCAGGGATACCTCTCCGATAATCGGAGTGACAAAACCTAATCTCGAATTATGCTAACTCAACATGTACCTTCGGAGACACCTGTAGTACTCCTTTATAATCACCCAGTTACGTTGTGACGTTTGGTAGTACCCAAAGTGTTCCTCCGGTAAACGGGAGTTACACAATTCTCATAGTTACAGGAACATGTATAAGTCATGAAGGAAGCAATAGCAGAATACTAAACGATCAAGTGCTAAGCTAACGGGATGGGTCATGTCAATCACCTCATTCTCCTAATGATGTGATCCCATTAATCAAATGACAACACATGTCAATGGTTAGGAAACATAACCATCTTTGATTAATGAGCTAGTCAAGTAGAGGCATACTAGTGACTATATGTTTGTCTATGTATTCACACATGTATCATGTTTCCGGTTAATACAATTCTAGCATGAATAATAAACATTTATCATGATATGAGGAAATAAATAATAACTTTATTATTGCCTCTAGGGCATATTTCCTTCACAAGGCCCAACCTTGGTTTTACCATTTGCCTAACCACCACCTATCTTTCCCTTGGGAGTAATTAACCCAAGGGTCATCTTTATTTTAGCCCCCCCCCCCCCGGGCCAGTGCTTGTCTAAGTGTTGGTCCGAACTGAGCAGCCTGCGGGGCCACCTCGGGGAAACTCGAAGTCTGGTTTTACTCGTAGCTTGACTTATCCGGTGTTGCCCTGAGAACGAGATATGTGCAGCTCCTATCGGGATTGTCGGCGCATCGGGCGGCTTTGCTGGTCTTGTTTTACCATTGTCGAAATGTCTTGTAAACCGGGATTCCGAGACTGATCGGGTCTTCCTGGCAGAAGGTCTATTCCTTCGTTGATCGCGAGAGCTTGTCATGGGCTAAGTTGGGACACCCCTGCAGGGTATAAACTTTCGAGAGCCGTGCCCGCGGTTATGTGGCAGATGGGAATTTGTTAATGTCCGGTTGTAGATAACTTGACACCAGATCCGAATTAAAACGCATCAACCGTGTGTGTAGCCCTGATGGTCTCTTCTCGGCGGAGTCCAGGAAGTGAACACGGTTTCTGTGTTATGTTTGACGTAAGTAGGAGTTCAGGATCACTTCTTGATCATTGCTAGTTGACGACCGTTCCGCTTGTTTCTCTTCTCGCTCTCATTTGCGTATGTTAGCCACCATATCATGCTTAGTCGCTGCTGCAACCTCACCACTTTACCCCTTCCTTTCCCATTAAGCTTTGCTAGTCTTGATACCCATGGTAATGGGATTACTGAGTCCTCGTGGCACACAGATTACTACAACAACAGTTGCAGGTACAGGTTATGCGATGATCATGATGCGAGAGCGATGCTTGCTTGCGTTGAGTTCTTCTTCTGCTTCTTCGATCAGGGGATAGGTTCCAGGTCGGCAGCCTGGGCTAGCAGGGTGGATGTCGTTTGAGTTTCTGTTTATGTATCATCCGCAGTCGGATGTTGATCTCTTGTATGATGATATTGTATTCATGTGGCATTGTATGCCTTTTGTATGTATCCCTACCTATTATGTAATGTTGATGTAATGATATCCACCTTGCAAAAGCGTTCCAATATGCGGGTCTATCCTTGGTGGGACCTTCGAGTTCCTTTTGGATAGGGTCGCATATTGGGTGTGACACCTGTGTAAACCTTTTCTATTGCCTCTTGTTGTTTAACCATCCCATGGGTTCCATACCCATAAAGGATACTGCCGTTTTTGGCATTTCGCCACAACAGATTAACGCACGTACCTGGAAACACAGGGTTTATAATGAATGGGCATTCTTGAGCCCATCATCTGTTATAAAGTCCGAATACCTTCGGGAGTGTTCGGCGTCACGAGTTAGGACTTATATGCATCAGCTCCGAATCATGTCTTTGGTCAAATGTTGGGTTTGCCCGGCTCCTGGGTTTGGCACCTTACGTTTCGTTATTATCGGCTAAGGTGGCCAAAGGAGAACTACTGCGATTGTGCCCTGGTTATTCCGAATGAGCACCTCGGTAGAGAAAGCCGAAAACTGACTGTCATGATGCAGCGAGAGACTGTTCAACCACTCGATGACTCACCAGAATATTTAGGATTCCTCCGCAGTAATGAAGGGCCGTTTCCCGGTCATGTACATACGTGCCCGTATTCGGATGCACGCGAAAGTACCAGGGGCTACATAGTATCCCCAACATTAGACTCCCGCGGCTAAGCAAAAGTGTTACAGCTATATATTCCGGTTGCCTAGTTCGACGTGCGATCACCTCCTTAATGGACCAAGACGTTGGATCAAGTGTGATTAAGCATATTTTTCGCGAACACCCCCGCATTGTATGCGTGGGGGCTGAAGCCAACGACTGCTAACTTTTGGATTACACATTTATATATACATATATATAAACGGCCGCACAGGGGAGACAATCATATTCTGAGGCAAATAGTATAAATATAGCCTCATAATCAAAATATACATTGTTTTTACAATGATTCAGTTCATCATTCGAACAAGACATTCTTCGAGCACTGTGCCACTATTAGGCGGGCACCTTCTGTGACCTGCGCCAGTAGTGCTCGGCCGGATATTGGCCCCCCACCGGATCCTGGGCCCCTATAATGGTGGCATCCATATCTGTCCAATAAGCTTTAATGCGGGCAAGAGCCATCCGTGCACCCTCTATACACGCCGACCTCCTCATGGCATCGATCCGAGGCACGGCCCCAAGGAACTGTTGCACCAAACCAAAGTAACTATCTGGCTTAGGCCCCTTTGGCCAAAGATGGTCTACTACAGACCGCATTGCAAGCCCGGACAGCCTTTGAAGCTCCGCTACAGAAGCCATCTTGTCACTTAACGGCAGCGGACGAGTGGGAGTATGGAATTGCGACCAAAAAAGCTTCTCCACTTCCTTGTCACCTTGATCTTTGAAGAACTCGGCAGTGTCAGCCGTACTCTTCGCCAAATCGGCATATGCGTCCACAGGACTCCAGCGTCCATCCAGGGGAGCGTACTTCGGATCGAAAAATTTCGTCCGCAGCAAATAGGAGCCCCCAGCCGCGATTTTACCGGCCTGTTGAAGCTCCTCCCGTGCACCCCTGAGCTCGGTCCGTATTTCCTTGGTGGCATTAAGTGCCTTGTTCAGGTCAGCCGAATTATCCTCATGTTCCTTTTTAAGGAGCTTATACCGGTCAGTGACATTTTTTAACTCAATAGCCATTTCGGCTATCTTTTCCTCGCTTTGGCGATGAGCAACCTGTTCGGCCCTCAATTCCTCGGCCGCCTTTAGGGCAGCCGCATTGCTCGCCTGAGCTTGTTCCTTTCTTAAGCAAGTTCTGCCCTCAGGGCCTCCACGGCAGCAGCACCATCTGCAGTCCAAACATACTACATTAATATCATACCACCTTCACATTTTCCTATACAAGGGGAGGAAGGGCACATGGCTTGTGATTTGTCAGCCGCTCATTCACTAGCGTGATATCGGCATCAATCGATCCAATCTTCCTCGCTAGTTCGTCAAGTTCAACGGACTGGCCGGCGGTCGGACCCACAGGTACCTTCACATATTTACAGCATAATCATTGGTCTAAGATCCCCCGTTTGCCGCCTAGGGCGGGCAACCAGAGTCTCAGGGGCTACTATCTATATGGAGGACACCTAGCGCGTGCCTCACAGCCAAAGAAATAGTGTATTCCTCATTACATACCTCAAAGCCTCTGAACAGGCTTGTGAATGCTTCATTCAAACCGCTTGTAGCGGATGAAATATTCTTGAGCACCGCGCTCATTAGTGAGCGGTGCTCTTCCGAGAGCGCAGCTCGCTCCAGTAAGCCCGTTCGTACGTCCGGCCGGACATTGAACTGTGCCGGACCCTTCCCATCGCCCCTCGTGTGAGCCAAACGCTCCAGACTCAGGGCGGCTGACGTATTGGCTTCCGGCTTCGGCAGATCTGGACTCCTCCGCGACAACACCTCGGTGTCGCCCGCTTCATCAGTCAGAGAGGCGGGTGGGGTCTCGCTTTCCATCATCTCCGGAGGAAGGTCCCCCAAAGACGAACCCTATTGAGAAGAGCTACTGGCCGGACTGTAAAAAATTGAATCCTGGTTATTGATCTAGGAGAAACACAGTACCTTCGGATTGTAGATTGACTTATAGATCGGTGGATGGCTGGCCCATTGGCGGGCATAACGCGGTGAGGATGCTCGTCGCGGCAAAGCCCCTTGGTGATGCCTTATTCCCTTGCTTGGGCATCTCCGTCTCCAAGTCTTTGGAGGCGGCCCTCTTCTTCCCGCGCGGGGAGGAGGCCTTAGGCTCCCCTTCCCGACAATCCTCCCTGGGGGAGGTAACAATTCCCCCGGTTCGGATGCATAGCATGTGGAGTTCGTTTTCTTCGTTCTTCCCCTTGTCTTTCCCCGAGGGCATTCTGCTGAGTACCCGGTCGAGCATCTTGGCCATGCTAGGGCCAGGCGAGCCTTCAGGAAGTGGCGTCGGACACCTGATTCTCTCCGCCTTGCTGAGCCATTCCTGGCCACGGATGATTTTCAGAATAAACAATTATAACAAATGCTAAACAAGGTGTCCGGTGTCAAGATTACTTACTTTGGTATCTAGGCGGTTGCAGCTTAGGCCCGCATCCTCGGTGGTGTCCGGACACTCTACTTTCTGTCCGAAGAATAATTTGCACATCTCTTCGAGCGTCAAGCCGAAGAACTGCTTGACAGTCCGCGGACCGTCCGGATTGAACTCCCACATCCGGAGAGGCCGGCGTTGGCACGACAACATCCGTCGGATTAACATCACTTGCATTATGCTGACAAGGTTAATGTCCCTCACAAGAAGCTCCTGGATGCGATTCTGCAGCACTGGTACATCACTAGCGGGCCCTCAATTCCGCCCTACGTCGGTCCAAGACGCTAGTTGTGACGGAGGGCCGGAGCGGAACTCGGGAGCAGCCACCCACTTTGTGCCTCTGGGAGCCGTGACATAAAACCACCTCCATTGCCATACGTCGGATACTTTCGGGAAAGAACCCTCTGGCCATGGGGCATCGGTGTTCCTGCTTATTACGGCACCTCTGCACTCAACATGTAGCCCCTCGATCATCCTCGGCTTCACACTAAAGGTCTTAAGCCATAAGCCGAAGTGTGGGGTGACATGGAGAAAAGCCTCGCACACGATAATGAACGGCGAGATATGGAGGATAGCGTCCGGAGCCAGATCATGAAAATCCAACCCATAGTAGAACATGAGCCCCCTCACGAAGGAATCAAGGGTGAAGCCCAAGCCGCGCGGAGGAAGTGTGGGACAAAAACGACGCACTCATTAGGCTCCGGTGTGGGGATGACCTGCCCTGGAGCAGGAAGCCTGTGCTGGATGTCGGCGGTCAGGTATCCGACCTCCCTAAGCTTTGCAATGTCTTCCTTTTGAATCGAGGAGGCCACCCATCAGCCTTGAGGGGCGGATCCAGACATATTGGAGGATCTGGGGTGTTGAAGCTTTGGTTTTGGGTGTTAGAACTCGAGGTGCGAGAAGGCGCGAGGAAGGTGGAAAAGTGGCATAGGCCTCGCCCCTTTATAAAGAGGGTGAATATCAAGAGTCCTCGGTGTGACCGTTTGAGGCTTATCTAAAAACACACGGAGTTATACCAACGGCCATCGTGGGGTCACGCACGCCCATATTAATGGAAAACCCCGTAATAAGAGGAACACGATCTCTGCCTCGACGGTACATGCCAATAAAACCGCCTCGTAACACGAGTCGTGGTGGGGTAAGAAACGCCGGCGCGTTGGACCAGGCCACAATAAATGGGCACAATGCACGAAGATTGCTAGCAGATCAGATTTATGCCATGTGAAGATCATCTTGCAGATTTGGACACGTCTACGTGTTTGATAACCACTTTGGAGTATTCGAAGAAGGAACCCGCCTTGCAATGCCGAAGACAATACTGCGTGCCGGACTCATCATCATGGAAGCCCGGTTCAGGGGCTACTGAGGGAGCCTGGATTAGGGGATATTCGGACAGCCGGACTGTATAGAACGTCCGGACTATTGAAGCGTTAAGATACAAGACTCAAGACTTTGGCCCGTGTCCGGATGGAACTCTCCTTGGCGTGGAAGACAAGCTTGGCGATCCGGATATTGTGTTTCCTTCCTTGTAACCAACTCCATGTAAACCCTAGTCCTCTCCGGTGTCTATATAAACCGGAGAGGTTGGTCCTTAGAAGGCCAATCACAATTACAATCATACGATCATAGGCTAGCTCTTAGGGTTTAGCCTCTACGATCTCGTGGTAGATCTACTCTTGTACTACCCATATCTTCAATATTAATCAAGCAGGAAGTAGGGTTTTACCTCCATCGAGAGGGCCCAAACCTGGGTAAACATCTGTGTCCCTTGCTTCCTGTTACCATCAGCCTTGTCGCACAGATCGGGACCCCCTACTCGAGATCCGTCGGTTTTGACACCGACACCTTCTTCACAGGCACTGGGCTTTTCTTCAAGGGTAGAACTTCCAGAGGTGCTGAATGTTCCAAGCGTTTGGGATGGGCACCCCTTCCCGAGTCTCCAGGCACACGGCGCCAGGCCTGGAAACATGGACAACCTTGAACGGGCCCTCCCACATGGGCGAGAGCTTATGCATCCCTTCCCTGGAGAGCACCCACCTGAGTACGAGGTCACCTACCTTGAGAGTCCTGGGGCGGATGTTGCGGCAATGATACTGCCGCAATGCCTGCTGGTATCTTGCTGCTCGCAGTGCGGCTTCTCGACAGCGCTCCTCCCCTAGCACGAGGTCCATCCCCCGCATGGCGTCCTGTTGCGCTTCATCAAACGCTAGGACCCGTGAGGAGCGACGCCTGACCTCCTGAGGGAGGACCACCTCTGCCCCATAGACGAGGAAGAATGGGGTGTCGCCAGTCGACTTGGTGGCGGTAGTGCGGATGGACCACAACACGGACTGGAGCTCGTCGTACCAGCCCCTGCCGCAGGCCTCCAGCTTCTTTTTGAAGGTCCTTGTTTTGAGGCCCTTCAAGACCTCTGTGTTGGTGCGTTTGGCTTGGCCGTTACTCCGGGGGTGTGCCACCGAAGCATAGCATATCTGCGTTCCAAGGTTAGCACAATATGTTTTGAAGAGATTGTTGGTGAACTACGAACCTTTGTCGGTGATTATGCGATTAGGTACCCCGAGCTAGCTCACGAGGCCCTTGATGAACTTGACTGCAGAACCAGCTGGGATGAAGCAGACGGTTTCCACCTCCGCCCACTTGGTGAACTTGTCGATGGCGACATAGAGGTAGCGGTAGCCACCAGGCGCTTGAGGAAACGGGCCCAAGATATCCAGCCCCCAGGCCGTGAACGGTCACGAGAGTGGAATGGTCTGCAGGCCCTAAGCTGGCTAATGGATCTGCTTGGCATGGAATTGGCAGGCTTCGCAGGCCTTCACCAGCTCGATTGCATCGTTGAGTGCCGTAGGCCAGTAGAACCCACTACGAAATGCCTTGCCGACGAGGGTCCGTGATGATGAGTGGTGTCCGCAATCTCCACCGTGTATGTCAGCTTGCAACTCCTTCCCCTGTTCCCTGGAGATGCAATGCAGGGAAACATTAGTTGGCCGCTTTCGGTAGAGCTCTCCGTCCTAGATGCAGTAGGCCGTGGCCTGCCGGGCCACGCGTTCCGCGTCCTCCTCTTTCTCTGGTAGTGTCCCTTGTATCAGGTAGTCCTTGAATTCCGTGGTCCAGCATCCCCCCTGAGGCTCTAGCACCAGGAGTAAGCATGCTCCCGAGGTCGGGCCACAGGCCGGGGCTCCTATGGTAGGTGGCTGAGGGAGCTCCTCCCGAGGTTGCGCTATGCTTGACAGTGACGGTGTCGCCGATGGCTTGAAGAGACGTTCCTCAAAAATGCCAGGCTTCTGAGGCAGCCGCCTGGATGCCCTCCTGGTGATGTCATCAGCATCTTGGTTGGTGCCGCGGGGAACATGTTGCAACGCCAGCCCCTAAAACTGCTTCTCCATCCTGCGCGCCTCCGCAAGATACGCTTCCATGTGCTCGTCCTTCGGCTCGTACACCTTGTTGGAGAAGTTGACGAGGAGTTGTCAATCACCCTTGATTATGAGGCGCTTCACCCCCAGTGCTGCTGCAGCTTTCAGGCCTGCTATGAGGCATTCGTATTCTGCTATGTTGTTGGAGGCCTTCTTGCCCTGCTGGAAACAGAGCTGCATGGCGTAATAGAGCTTGTCCTAAGTGGGGGATATAAGCACTGCGCCAGCCCCCACGCCATGTCGCGAGAATGCTCCATCGAAGTACATGACCTAGCCATCTGGTGCCTCACTTCCTGGGGAAAGTGACCGATCCTCGCCTGCTTCGAGCCCTGGCGCCTCTGTCCATTCTGCCACAAAATCTGCAAGTGTGGCTCCTTTGACGACTATGGTTGTGCTGAATTCCAACTAAAACGCTTGCAGCTCAATGTTCCATTCGGTGACCCTTCCAGCGGAGTTAGGGCTCCAGAGTACCCTTTCCAGTGGGTAGGCCGAGACGACCTTGATGGGGTGACCTTGAAAGTAGTGTCGTAACTTGCGGGAGGCCACCAGCAGCACGAGCAAGAGCTTCTGAGGCATGGTGTATCGTGCCCTTGCATCCCGCAGCACCGTGCTGACAAAGTACACCAGATGCTCGACGAGGGTGGGTGTGCTGACGAGGTATGTGCCCTCCGGAAGGTTAGGCGCCTCCTGAGACGACGGTGCCCTGAGCACCTGGCTAACTGGCGCCGGCTCTTCAGCCCTAGGGGCGTCTTCCTGCTGAGGCTGGTCTCCATCTGCCGAGGCCGTGGTCTTCGCGATGCCTCCTTGGTCTTGTGCTGCCACGGCCAGGGCCGTGGCTGGTCGTGATGTAGTCTTGACCTGGCGCTCCTCTGGAACCGCCACTAGAGCTACACTGCTGGAGTAGGGTGTGGCGGCGATGTAGAGCACCAGGGGCTCGAGAGGCCATTGTGTCACCATCACAAGAGGGCTGGTCAGATACTTCTTGAGGTCTTGAAACGCTTGGTCGGCCTCCTGTGTCCATTCAAAGAGGCCCTTCTTGTTCATCATCTTGAAGAAAGGCAAGGCGCACTCCCCCAGCTTGGAGATGAAGCGTCCTAATGCAGTTACGCATCTGGAGAGCTTCTGCATTTCTTTGAGGGTTTGCGGTGGACTCATGTCTTCGATTTCCTTGACATTCTCCGGGTTGGCCTCGATCCCTCTATGGGACATGAGGAAGCCCAGAAGCTTGCCAGAAGGAACGCCAAACACGCACTTCTTCGGGTTGAGTCGCAGGTCCACCTTGCGGAGGCTCGCGAAGGTCTCCTCCAGATCCTGGATCAAGGTCTTCGCCTCCCGAGACTTCACCACAATGTCGTCGACGTAAGCCTCGGCGTTTTTCCTGAGCTGCCGGCCTAAGGCGATGTGCATCAGCCGCTGGAAGGTTGCGCCCGTGTTGCGCAACCCGAACGGCATGCAGGTGTAGCAGTATACCCCACATGGGGTCAGGAAGGCCGTCTTCTCAATGTCTTCTACCGCCATCTTGATTTGGTGATAGCCCAAAAATGCATCCATGAAATACAGCAGGTCGCCCTCGGCGGTGGAGTCGACGATTTGGTCGATGCGGGGTAGCGGGAATGGATCTCGAGGGCAGGCCTTGTTGAGATTGGTGAAGTCGACACACATGCGCTCCTTCCCCCCTTTTTTGGCACAATAACTAGGTTTGCCAGCCATTCGGGGTAGCAAACATATAACACCTGCTGCCTCCAGCTTGCGGGTTTCTTGGACGATGAAGGCCTGCTTCTCGATGGACTGCCGCCTTGCTTTCTGCTTCACGGGGCATACATTGGCACACACATTCAGGTGATGCTCAATCACCTGCCTTGGGACCCCCGCTAGCTGCTTGGGTTCCCATGCGAACGCATCCTTGTTCGAGCGCAGGAACTTCACCAGCGCCTCCTCCTGGTCGGGTCGAGATTGGCATCTATGGTGAAGGTGGCGCTTGAGGACCCATCCTCCTCAACTGGTACCTTCTCAGTATTCGCCTGGTCGTGGGTGAACAGCTGCTTCTTCTTGGTCGGCGCAACCTCCTTGGCCTTGGAGGTGTCCGTGCCGGTGAGCTGTGCTGCTGTGGCTGTCTTAAGGGCGAACTTGAGCACCAGAAGAGCATCCTTGGTATCTCCAGCTACGGTGAGGACGCCGCTGCTCCCGGGCATCTTCATGAGGTTGTAGGCCGGATGGGTCGCTGCCATGAACTGAGCCATGTTGAAGTTGACCAGCTCCGTGCAGAAGTTGTCGTGGGTGCCGAAGGTCACAGGAAGGCAGATCTGCCCCAGGGAGCTGGAGGAACCGCGTCCGACGCCCGAGAAGGGCTTGCTGGGTCGGATCCGTTCCAGCAATACATGGAGGAGGCTGAAGGCCTCCACCGAGAGCACGTTGAGGCCAGCGCCGCCGTCGATGAGGGTCTTAGTGATGGCCACCTGGCAGATGATGGGCGTGCAAAGCATTGGGAGCGCACCCGAGCAGGCGGTGTTGATGGGGTGATCGTCCGAGTTGAAGGTCAGGTCAGATTTGGGTGCCGCCCAACTCGGAGGAGCTCCTTGCCGTGCGAGGGCGGCGCCGATCTAGCGGAGGAACGGCTTGGCATGGCGGTCTGAGGGTGGCGCCTGCGAGCCGCCCAGGAGAGCTGCAACGACTGGGGGCGCCGGCGCAGCGTAGTGGGTGAGGAAGAGGTTGTGCAGCTCCTCCCAGGAGGCCACATAAGATGTTGGCAGGGTGAGCAGCCAAACGCGTGGGACACCGGTGAGGGCCATGGGAAACCAGTTGGCCATGAACTTGTCGTCGCCTCCAGCCTTGAGGATGGCCTCCTCGTATGCCAGCAGGAAAGCCAGCGGATCCATCGCGCCGTTGTAGGGCGGCGGCATCTCGGGCTTGAACTTGTGCGGCCACTGCACCTGCCGCAAGGCGGGGGCCAAGGCTCGGAGCCCCCTGGCCCCAGCGCTGGCATCGGCCGCCGGAGCCAGAGGCGCGTTGTCCGCCATGAGGGTGAAGCGCGGTGTTGGTGGAGAGCGAGCCGATGGAAGGGAGAGCTCTGGCGCACCCCTACCTGGTGCGCTAAATGTCGGATATCGGGTTCCGGCAAAACCCTTAAGGTTCAAACTCTGGGGTGCGCACGAAGATCTTCTCCCTACCGAAACACGCCCACAACCTCGCCGCGGTTCTCAGCTACCACGATGAAAAACACAAGAGACACGAGGTTTATACTGGTTTGGGCCACCATTGTGGTGTAATACCCTAATTGAGTGTGTGGTATGGTGGATTGCCTCTTGGGCTGATGATGAATAGTACATAGGAAGAACAGCCTCGCGAGGAGAGGTGTTCTTGTGGTGGTGTGTAGGTGAGCTAGGTTAGGATCAGATGCCTTCTACTATGTGGCTAGCCCTATTTATAGAGGCCCTGGTCCTCTTCCCAAATATTGAGCGGGAAGGGAGCCAACAACGGCCATTTTGAAAGGGGAAAACTAGTACAAGCTATCTTGACTAAAGGTGGTCTTCGACTGCCAAAGGCACTGGTGATGACGCCGTCTTGGGCTCCACGGTGACCTCCTTCCTGCCGCTCTACTGGTCTTGCTCTCGTTGCACCGATACTGAAACCTTTGCCTGATGCCTCGGTACTCCACACCTGCGCTTGCCCCCTTTGCACCAAAGAGGAAACGAGGACAATGCGCGGGCTGGCACCCACCTGGCGCCCGCTTGGCCTTGATCGTCATGTCTTCCGTCATGAGCACCTCGCGAGGTACCCCTCGCCTTGATCTCTCCGCCTCCTCGCGAGCCTGCCTGGTGAGGCGGCCCCCGTGGAGGCCTTGCATCGTCCACCCCACAAGGCTTTGCCCCTCGCGAGGGTCTTGAGTGTTCGTTAATGAAGACGGGCCGTACTGGGCCACTGGCTGAGCCACGCTGTAGGCCATAGGCAGGCAAGTCTGGGACCCCCGTTCCCAGAACGCCGACACGTGGATCTGCTCGAGTGAGAGAGGAGGCCCGTGAGAGATAGCACATAGAGAGAGAAAGAGCTACTCCCTTCGTTCGATAATGTATTTCCAACATTTTTTTAAAGTCAAACTTTTGAAACTTTGACCAAGTTTATAAAGAAATTACTTATATCTACAATACCAAAGATAAATGATAGTATGAAGTAAGTACATGTTGTGATGAATCTAATGATCATTCCAGATGTAAATGTTTTTCTCGACATATACCTGGTCAAACTTTTCTGAGGTTTGACTTTTCAAAACATCCATATGCTTATGGACGTGACAGAGTCCCTAACTAGATAGATAGATAGATAGAGAGAGAGAGAGAGAGAAATAGAAAGAGTGAGTGAAAAAAGTGTGTGTGCGTGTGTGAAAGAGACATGGACAACACACGATAAAAGTAGAGAAAAAGCATGTGTGTCTTATGCAAAAATATCACACATGCATCTTCGACAACAGAGGCAAGGTGAGGAGATAGTGTGTGGTTGTTTGGAACCGAGAGAGCAAGACCCCTAGCACGTGGCCAAGAGGGGTCTGACAAACAAGGAAGAGAGGTCGAGAGAGACGTACGGAGAAAATGCAGACATGGGGAGGAGAGAGTGTATGTTTGTCATAGAGAGATCCCCTCGAGATCGTGATGGGACTACATGGGTGGGAGATCGAGTGACAGGTGTGTGCGCGATAGAAGATGCCCCGAGTGATATCGAGATAGATGTATGGATGGAAGGAGACAATACATGTGTTCCTGATGGCTAGTGAGAGATAGTCATACTTAGGAGGGGGGAGTGCTTGCGCCTGTGATGGAGTGAGGGATTATGGTACTTAGGGGGGGTACATGTCACATGAAGAGAGAACAAGGGCGGAGAGTGTTGGATGGGTCTATATGTATAGCGCGAGCGAGACATGTGTATGTGTGAACCAGGGAGATAAGTTCAGTTTGGTTTGCGTCCTGATCATCTTTTGCCTGGCCTGGGGTTGTGCCTGGATTTCATGCACGCTTGTTTGGTTCCTACCCTGTGAAAAAGAAAGCCCGCCTGGCCTAGATTCCCTTGCACTTTAATTAGCCTAGCTGGACTCCAGACACTGCAAGTAGCCTGGACCAGGCGACCGATTTCAAACGCCTGGCCGTGCCTGGCCTTGTGGCCACGAGGCTAACAACAGCCTGGATGGATATTTGCATTAAATAATTGCTGCATGGACTAATTGATGGGATGTTGATGCTTTGCCTGGCCCAGGCATGAACCAAACGTTTCAGGACCACACAAGCCTGGCCAGGCAAAAATATTTTACATCTCATTTCCACACCAGGCAGTATTGGCTATCAAGGCATGAGGGTCAGGTCACGAACCAAACTGACCAATAAAGTTTGAGAGAGATTGAGGAGCCCCGGTAAGGCTGAGTGGTGCGTCAGATAGCTGAGAGGGGGAAAGAATATTCCATCCGCTCGATAATGCATTGCATGTAAAAATTTTAGAGGTCAAACTTTGGAAACTTTGATCAGGTTTACGCAAATGTTATTTATATCTACAATACCAAAGATACATCATACAAAACTACATCTCATGGTGAATCTAATGGTATATGTTTGCCGTTCTAGATGTAATTGTTTTTCTCCACGTACATGGTCAAACTTTGTGATGTTTGACTTTTCAATAAATCTATATGCTATGGACCGAGGAGAGTGCCTAAGTCGAGACAGATCAAGTGCGTGTGAAGGAGAATGAGTAAGCGTGCAAAAAGAGTATGTGTGTGAAAGAGAAAGTGACAACAAACGGTAAATTAGAGAGATAGTGTGTTTTTCGTTTCTTATGCGAACATATCACGCATGCATCTCCAAGATAGAAAAGTGAGGCGAGGAGATACACGAAGATAGCTAGTGTGTGATTGTTTGCAACAGAGAGACCCACCCCTGTAGCACATGTCCAACAGAGGTTTGGCCAACAAGGAACAAAGGTCGAGAGGGACACATGGAGAACATGGACGCATGGGGAGGGAGAGAGGGTGTTTTTGTGATAGATAGACCCCCTCGAGATCATGAGAGGACTATATGGGTGGGAGATCGAGGGAGGTGCATGCGCGATAGAAAGATGCCTCGAGAGAAATTGAGATAGACCATGCACATGTTTGTGATGGAGACTAAGATTAGCTAGTCATGTACATATATGGGGGACTGCGTGTGCCTACAATTGAGTGAGAGACCATCATACTTGGCTAGCTAGGCATGACATTGTGTGTGTGTGTGCGTGTGAGATGGAGAGAGAACGAGGGAGAGAGATAGAGTTTCAGATGGGCCTATCGAGTGCGAGTGCGATATGCATGTGTATGTGTGACCCAGGTAGTTGGAGAGTTTGAGAGAGAGGGGGAAGAGCTCTGAGACGACAGAGTGGTGCGTGAGAGAGTTACGGGCAACAAGCCAAGGAATTTGTGTGCGTACGATGAGTGCACCCAAGATATCTAGCTTGGACTAGAGTATCATACATAGTGTGCAAGAGAGACCTATAGATGGAGTATATATCCATGCGAAATAGGAAGACCCCCCCCCCCCACACACACAAAGAGAGAGAGATGGAGAGAAACGGAGAGGGACCAACAAGGTTTGTGTGTTGGATGTGTGCGATAGAATTGAAGATTGTCGGCGAGAGAGAGAGAGAGAGAGAGAGAGAGAGAGAGAGAGAAAGAGCAGGAGTCTGAGAGAGGGGGAGGTCGCGTTTTATGCATCAAAGACTGATATAAACCATGTTTCGATATAAACTTGCATTCAAATATTTAAATTGGAGAACATGGTTGTATGCAATCCTCACATGAATGGATATATGCGTATATCAAACAAGTTCACTAATTTGACTTTCAACATGTTCATGGAGTACTATAATATTGTACAACATGCTACTCGATTGAGGTGTTCAATTTTGGATTTAGTTCACTATTTTGACCTAGTGAACGAGCTATTTCATTGAATCGAGATATTTCATTTTGGGTTTGATTCGCGTTTTTGAGTGGGTCAACTATTTGTCATATAGTAAATCGCTAGCAACGAGCATGTAAAAACACACTACTCCCGAGCAGCATCACTCCATCTAAAAAAAGAAGTGGCAAGCTAATATTTCAAAATTTGATTCGAATCGACTTTGTAAGGTAGACGTGGATGCTCGTTCTCCCAAAATTTGAATGAACCGTTAAACATCCTTTGCTCGGTGGAATTCGCCCGAGCAAATAAATTGGAGACGCGAAATTACCATCCTATGTGGGACATGCATCAATTGGCCCATTGTACATCGAGGGTAGGTTCGTAACTTCATCCAAGCGCGCCTTCTCCTCAGCCGAAATGACATGTGCCGAATAATTCATAAACCATGGTCGGCAAAAGACGCTCTCCTCGCCTGAAATAGCTCGCGTCCACTATTTCAAAACATGCTCTCCTCGCCTGAAATCGCTCGCGCCGACTATATTTGAAAACACACCCTCTCGCCCGAAATCGCTCCCACCCACTATTTGGGGAGAAGCAAAGTTACTCTACTATCCCCGACCCTTAGTACACTGGCCCAAGCCGAGAAGCCTAAAGGCAGGGGTAGAACTATAACTCCCCCTCACATTTCAGACAAATGCGTCTGTAAGACATGGTTCCACTCCCCTCCCAATCCCCCCCCCCCAGTTCATACCTCATGGGCGCCAAATCACCTTCTCCCTGGAAGATCCCCTCTCCCGAGCCGCGAAACCTCAGCCCCTCCTCCATGGCTCCCCCACCGCACAAATTTCACAGCCTCGCTCCTCCCTAATGCCGGAGACATTGTCCATTTGCCATCATGCACTGGGCCGTGTGCCTCTTACTCCGTGCTGCTGGAGCTGCCTCGACGACAGCCGCGCGAACCGTACCGGAGCCGATTCACCCCCGCCGTTGTTCACGGTGCCGGAGCGGCTCCAACTTTGGATCCATCCAGAGTCCCGGCGCTGCTTCCCCGTAGGCGTCGACCGTCGCGACATCGTTGTTTCCCTGCCGCCTGTCGCCACCACAACTGCGCCGGCCTCACCGAATCGATAGCTGGACCTGCCTACTTCACCATGCCGCCAGATAGGTCGCACCCTAATTTAAAATCACTTTATTCAGGCGTCAGTTGTCTGGATTTTTATTCTGGGCCAATCTATTCCCAATGGGAAGTAGCACGCCTCGAGGCGGCGGAGCTCCTAGGCTGTCGGTTGACTGGTGTCTAACGTAAGGGTGCCGGGCCACAAGTTCTCCGCGGAAGCAGCGCTTAGATGGCTATCTTAGAGTTGCGTGGGTTGAAGGTACTACCGCCGCCGGATCTGGATGACGGGGAGTCTTTGTGGATTGGCCCGGGGGTGGTGAGGGAGTCCTGGATTAGGGGGTATCCGGACAGCCAGACTGTATACAACGTCCGGACTATTGAAGCGTGAAGATACAAGACTCAAGACTTCGGCCCGTGTCTGGATGGAACTCTCCTTGGCATGGAAGGCAAGCTTGGCGATCCGGATATTGTGTTTCCTTCCTTGTAACTGACTCCATGTAAACCCTAGCCCTCTCTGGTGTCTATATAAACTGGAGAGGTTGGTCCTTAGAAGGCCGATCACAATAACAATCATACCATCATAGGCTAGCTCTTAGGGTTTAGCCTCTACGATCTCGTGGTAGATTTACTCTTGTACCACCCATATCTTCAATATTAATCAAGCAAGAAGTAGGGTTTTACCTCCATCGAGAGGGCCCGAACCTGGGTAAACATCTGTGACCCTTGCTTCCTGTTACCATCAGCCTTGACGCACAGATCATGACCCCCTACCCGAGATCTGCCGGTTTTGACACCGACATTGGTGCTTTCATTGAGAGTTCCTCTGTGTCGTCGCTGCAAGGCTCGATGGCTCCATCAATCATCAACAACACGGTCCAGGGTGAGACTTTTCTCCCCGGATGGATCTTCGTGTTCGGCGACTTCGCCCTGCGGGTCAATTCACTTGGCCATCTGGAGTAGATCGGCAGCTACGCCCCTGGCCATCAGGTCAGCCTCAGAAACTGAACTGTATGATAGACATCCGCGGAGACTAGATCTTTGGCGGATTCGAGCCCATGCCAGGATCACCGGACAGTCAGGACGAGCATGGCTTAAACCTGCTGTCAGACAAAGCTCAGGATCTAAACCCGGAGCAAGTTGTGTTTCCTAAGGACGGAGGGGTGGACCTCGCCCTGCAGTCCACCCACTCATCGGCGATGGAGCCAAACACAGGTCTCACCTCTGTGGTGGACTGTAACTTCGGACCCCCGGATTCGCATCCGGATGTTGGTTCCTGTCCGCGCGCTCCCGAGCCCGCCGAGCCTGGTTGGGCTCCGGTAGTGGAATTCACCACTGCGGATATCTTCTAGCACTGCCCTTGGGCGACATGCTGAATTTGTTAAAAACTCTCTCTTTGACAGAAAATTCCGGGCCGAACTATGTCCGGCCCGAGTGGGAAGCAGGCGACGAAGAAATTCAGCACCCACCCACCACCCACTACATAGCCACGGTTGATGATGTAACCGACGTGCTTGACTTCGACTCCGAAGGCATCGACGGTATGGACGAGATGCAAGAGAAGATTCAAAATCTATGGGGTACCGAACTTCGGCCTTGTTACATGACATATACATGGTGCATACGCCCAAGGAGGATGACGGTGACAATCCAGAAGATAAAACCCCCAGGCAAAAGCCAAAGTGACGGCGCAGACGCCGTTCCAAGTCCAGCGATAGTAAAAATAGAAGTAAGAGCGCTAGAAGGATCGATACTCCGGTCAACCCTGAAGGCAAAAATGACCATACAGAACTAGCGATGGAGCAGGACGAGCCAGGTCACGCCGAACACAATTCGGAGCAGACGCCCGAAGACAATGATCCAGAGGGACGAGTTCATCAAACCGGCCTAGGACAAGAAGACAGTCCGGACGATGATGCATTCATCATTCCGAAAGAACGCGTGGAACGAGATAACCTCCACAGAAAACTTATGGCCACATCAAGAAGTCTGAAGAAGCAGAAGCAACGGTTTGAAGCTGCACAGGAAGCACTCAACCGCAGATGGAACAAAGTGCTAGACACTGAAGAAAGATATGGCAACGATCGCCATACAAAGAGCTACCCAAAACGCAAGCTACTGCCAGAATTCGACGACGAGGCCGTTCCACCAAAGAGTAACACGACTAGGAGGCCAGAAGTACCACTTCATAACCGCAACAAAGCATCTACCGAAGACGCGCATGATCAACGTGAGCACCTGGATAAGAAAGTTGGCGCAGCTAGGTCCATCTACGGATCCAAAGGACACATCCTGGCGGGGGACTATGGTCGTCAAAATGATTATGCCAATCAAATACCAGTTCAGAACAAACACCGGACACAACAACAGCCGACGGCATGCCACAACATGTCTAGATACAGAGGGGCTGCTCACCCCCTGTGCTTTACCGAAGAGGTACTGGACCACGAATTTCCACCGGGCTTTAAACCTGTGAACATACAGGCATACGACGGAACGACAGACCCAGGGGTCTGGATCGAGGGCTTTATCCTACATATACATATGGCTCGTGGGGATGACCTCCACGCCATCAAGTACCTTCCCCTCAAACTAAAGGGACCAGCTAGACACTGGTTGAAAAGCCTCCCAGAAAATTCAATTGGGAGTTTGGAGGAACCCGAGGACGCTTTCAGGTCGAATTTTCAAGGAACTTATGTCCGACCTCTGGATGCTGACGATTTAAGCCACATAATCCAACAGCCCGGAGAGTCCGCCCGCAAGCTTTGGAACATATTCCTCCCTAAGAAGAATCAAATTGTCGATTGTCTGGATGTCGAAGCCTTAGCGGCATTGAAACACAACATCCGCGACGAGTGGCTCGCTAGACACCTCGGCCAAGAAAAACCAAGGACAACGGCAGCCCTAACAAGCCTTATGACCCGCTTTTGCATGGGCGAAGATAGCTGGCTAGCCCGTAAAGGCACCAGCGACCCCAGCACATCCGAAATAAGGGATGGCAACGGGAGGCCACGGTGTCATAAAAACAAACGCCAAAACAAGGAAGAGAGCCTGGATAACATGATGGTTAATGCCGGGTTCAGGGGCTCTCGGCCTAATCAGCAAAATAAGCCATCTAAAGGTAGTAAAGAGGGACCGTCCGGTCGGAACAGAGTCCTGGGCAGACTATGCCAAATCCGTGGCACCCCTGACAAACCTGCGAACCACACGCACAGAGAGTGCTGGGTCTTCAAGCAGGCCGACAAATTAAATGCCGAACACAAGGGAAGGGAAACACCAAGTGAGGACGAGGATGAACCTCGCCAGCCGAACACTGGGGGACAGAAAATATTCCCGCCAGAGGTTAAAACAGTGAACATGATCCACGCGACTAGTACATCCATGAGAAGGCACGAACGCGCGCATAAAGACGCGCACGATATAAAGCCCATCATGCCCACACTTAACAACTGGATGCCTTATCCAATCACTTTAGATCACTTGGACGGCCGAACTAGTATTCGGCATGGAGGATCAAAGGCCTTGGTGCTTGACGCAATAATCGACGGATACCGTCTCACCCGGGTCCTCATGGAGGGCGGCAGCAGTCTCAATTTAATATACGAGGACACTGTGCCTAGGATGGGGATAAACCCATCCAGAATCAGCCAAAGCAACACCACCTTTGAAGGGGGGATACCAGGCGTCGAAGCCTACAGCAGGGGCTCCGTCATATTGGAGGTAACATTCGGCTCTCCAGGCCACTGCTGAAGCAAAGAACTACTCTTCATCATCGCACCCTTCCAAAGCGACTATCACGCAGTGCTCGGAAGAATGGCCTTCGCCCGCTTCAACGCATTGCCGCACTACGGCTACCTTAGACTCAAGATGCCCGGTCCACGTGGCATCATCATTGTTAGCGGAATAACAGAGTGCTCTTCACGCGCAGAGGAACACGCGACGGCCCTAGCGGCCGGACTATAAGCGACCTCCAATATCAAAAATATAATATGACGGGTCGTTAAGACCACGGACACGGTTAGACGAGTCCGGTAGCCCAGATCGAACCAGGGCACCGTATATGTAATCCTATGGCGGATACCAGGGGCTATAAATACTTACTAAAGCCCCACACTTGGCTCAACCTTATTGGTAGGCCAACATCTTACACTTTTACTATCCATCGCACACTTACGTTGTAATCTCCTATGAGCTTTCTTTTTCCACAGACAACGTTCGCGCGATACCCTTCCAGGATACGGCACAACGGAGACAAAGGCGCGGACGTGCAGCAGGGCCCCGTTCAACAATTTTCTTTTTAGATTAAGCCCCTGTGTAAACCTTTTCTATTGCCTCTTGTTGTTTAACCATCCCATGGGTTCCATACCCACAGAGGATACTGCCGTTTTTGGCATTTCACCATGACAGATTAAGGCACGTACCTGGAAACATAGGGTTTATAATGAATGGGCATTATTGATCCCATCATCTGTTATAAAGTCCGAATACCTTCGGGAGTGTTCGGCGTCACGAGTTAGGCCTTATATGCACCAGCTCCGAATCATGTCTTTGGTCAAATGTTGGGTTTGCCCGGCTCCTGGGTTTGCCGCCTTACGTTTGTTATTATCAGCTAAGGTGGCCAAAGGAGAACTACTGCGATTGTGCCCTGGTTATTCCTAATGAGCACCTTAGTAGAGAAAGCCGAAAACTGACTGTCATGATGCAGCGAGAGACTGTTCAACCACTCGATGACTCACCGGAATCTTTAGGATACCTCTGCATTAACGAAGGGCCTTTTCCTGGTCATGTACATACGCACCCGTATTCGGATGCACGCGAAAGTACCAGGGGCTACATAGTAGCCCCAACATTAGACTCCCACGGCTAAGCGAAAGTGTTACAGCTATATAGTCCGGTTGCCTAGTTCGACGTGCGATCACCTCCTTAATGGACCAAGACGTTGGATCAAGTGTGATTAAGCATATTTTTTGCGAACATCCCCGCATTGTATGCGTGGGGGCTGAAGCCAACGACTGCTAACTTTCGGATTACATATTTATATATACATATATATAAACGGCCGCACAGGGGACACAATCATATTCTCAGGCAAATAGTACAAATATAGCCTCATAATCAAAATAAAAATTGTTTTTACAATGATTCAGTTCATCATTCGAACAAGACATTCTTCGAGCACTGCGCCTCTATTAGGTGGGCACCTTCTGTGACCTGCGCCAAGTAGTGCTCGGCCGGATATTGGCCTCCCGTCGGATCCTTGGTCGCTATAATGGTGGCATCCATATCCGTCCAATAGGCTTTAACGCGAGCAAGAGCCATCCGTGCACCCTCTATATACGCCGACCTCTCATGGCATTGATTCGAGGCACGGCCCCATGGAGCTGTTGCACCAAACCAAAGTAACTGTCCGGCTTAGGCCCCTTTGGCCAAAGATGGTCTACTACAGACCGCATTGCAAGCCCGGACAGCCTGTGAAGCTCCGCTACAGCAGGCATCTTGTCACTTAACGGCAGCGGGCGAGTGGGAGCATGGAATTGCGACCAGAAAAGCTTCTCCACTTCCTTGTCACCTTAATCTTTGAAAAACTCGGCAGCGTCAGCCGTACTCTTCGCCAAATCCGCATATGCGTCCGCAGGACTCCAGCGTCCATCCAGGGGAGCGTACTTCGGATTGAAAAATTTCGTTCGTAGCAAATAGGAGCTCCCGGCCGCGATTTTATCGGCTTGTTGAAGCTCCTCCCGCGCACCCCTGAGCTCAGTCCGTATTTCCTTGGTGGCATTAAGTGCCTTGTTCAGGTCGGCCGAATTATCCTCATGTTCCTTTTTAAGGAGCTCATACCGGTCAGCGGCATTTTTTAACTCAATAGCCATTTCAACTATCTTTTCCTCGCTTCGGCGATGAGCAGCCTGTTCGGCCCTCAATTCCTCGGCCGCCTTTAGGGCAGCCGCATTGTTCGCCCGAGCTTGTTCCTTGCCTTGATCAAGTTCCGCCCTCAGGGCCTCCACGGCAGCAGCACCATTTGCAGTCCAAACATACTACATTAATATCATACCACCTTCACATTTTCCTATACAAGGGAAAGAAGGGCACATACCTTGTGATTTGTCCAGCCGCTCATTCACTAGCGTGATATCGGCATCAATGGATCCAATCTGCCTCGCTAGTTCGGCAACTTCAACAGACTGGCCGGCGGCCAGACCCATAGGTACATGCACATATTTACAACACAATCATTGGTTTATGATCCCCCGTTTGCCGCCTAGGGCGGGCAACCAGAGTCTCAGGGGCTACTATCTATATGGAGCACACCTAGCGCGTGCCTCACAGCCAAAGAAATAGTGTATTTCTCATTACATACCTCAAAGCCTCTGAACAGGCTTGTGAATGCTTCATTCAAAGCGCTTGTAGCGGATGAAATCTTCTTGAGCACCACGCTCATTAGTGAGCGGTGCTCTTCCGAGAGCGCAGCTCGCTCCAGTAAGCCTGTCAGTACGTCCGGCCGGACATTGAACTGTGCCGGACCCTTCCCATCGCCCCTCGTGTGAGCCAAACGCTCTAGACTCAGGGCGCCTGACGTATTGGCTTCCAGCTTTGGCAGATTCGGACTCCTCCGCGACAACACCTCGGTGTCGCCCGCTTCATGAGTCGGAGAGGCGGGTGGGGTCTCGCTCTCCATCATCTCCGGAGGAAGGTCCCCCGAAGACGAACCCTGTTGAGAAGAGCTGCTAGCCGGACTGCAAAAAATTGAATCCTGGTTATTGATCTAGGAGAAACACAGTACCTTCGGATTGTAGATTGACTTACAGCTCGGTGGAGGGCTGGCCCGTTGGCGGGCATAACGCGGTGAGGATGCTCGTCGCGGCACAGCCCCTTGGTGATGCCTTCTTCCCTTGCTTGGGCATCTCCGTCTCCAAGTCTTTGGAGGCGGCCCTCTTCTTCCCGTGCGGGGAGGAGGCCTTAGGCTCCCCTTCCCGACTATCCTCCCTGGGGAGGTAACAATTCCCCCGGTTTGGATGCGTAGCTTGTGGAGTTCGATTTCTTCGTTCTTCCCCTTGTCTTTCCCCGAGGGCATTCTGCTGAGTACCCGGTCGAGCATCTTGGCCATGCTAGGGCCAGGCGAGCCTTCGGGAAGTGGCGCCGGACACCTGATTCTCTCCGCCTTGCTGAGCCATTCCTGGCCACGGATGATTTTCAGAATAAACAATTATAATTAATGCTAAACAAGTTGTCCGGTGTGAAGATTACTTACTTGGGTATCTAGGCGATTGAAGCTTAGGCCCGCATCCTCGGTGTTGTCCGGACACTCTACTTTCTGTCCGAAGAATAATTTGCACATCTCTTCGAGGTTCAAGCCGAAGAAGTGCTTGACAGTCCATGGACCCTCCGGATTGAACTCCCACATCCGGAGAGGCCGGCGTTGGCACGGCAACATCCGTTGGGTTAACATCACTTGCATTATGCTGACAAGGTTAATGTCCCTCTCAAGAAGCTCCCGGATGTGATTCTGCAGTACTGGTACATCACCAGCGGGCCCCCAATTCCGCCCTACATTGGTCCAAGATGCTAGTTGTGACGGAGGGCCCGAGCGGAACTCGGGAGCAGCCACCCACGTTGTGCCTCTGGAGCCGTGACATAAAACCACCTCCGTTGCCATACGTCGGATACTTCCGGGAAAGAACCCTCTTGCCATGGGGCATCGGTGTTCCTGCTTATTACGGCACCTCCACACTCAACATGTCGCCCCTCGATCATCTTCGGCTTCACACTAAAGGTCTTAAGCCATAAGCCGAAGTGTGGGGTGGCATGGAGAAAAGCCTCGCACACGATAATGAACGACGAGATATGGAGGATAGCGTCCGGAGCCAGATCATGAAAATCCAACCCATAGTAGAACATGAGCCCCCTCATGAAGGGATCGAGGGTGAAGCCCAAGCCGCGGAGGAAGTGTGGGACAAAAACAACGCACTCATTAGGCTCCGGTGTGGGGATGACCTGCCCTGGAGCAGGAAGCCTGTGCTGGATGTCGGCGGTCAGGTATCCGACCCCCCTAAGCTTCGCAATGTCTTCCTTTCGAATCGAGGAGGCCACCCATCGGCTTTGAGGGACGGATCCGGACATATTGGAGGATCTGGGGTGTTGAAGCTTGGGTTTCGGGTGTTAGAACTCGATTTGCAAGAAGGCGCGAGGAAGGTGGAAAAGTGGCATAGGCCTCGCCCCCTTTATAAAGAGGGTGAATATCAAGAGTCCTCGGTGTGACCGTTTGAGGCTTATCTAAAAACAAACGGAGTTATACCAACGGCCGTCGTGGGGTCACGCACGCCCATATTAATGGAAAATCCCGTAATAAGAGGAACATGATCTCTGCCTCGACGGGACGTGCCAATAAAACCGCCTCGTAACACGAGTCGTGGTGGGGTATGAAATGCCGGTTCGCGTTGGACCAGGCCACAATGCACGGGCACGACGCATGAATATTGCCAGCAGATCAGATCTATGCCATGTGAAGATCATCTTGCAGATTCGGACATGGTCTACGTGTTCGATAACCACTTTGGAGTATTCGGTGAAGGAACCCGCCTTGCAATGCCGAAGACAATACTGCGCGCAGGACTCATCATCATTGAAGCCTGGTTCAGGGGCTACTGAGGGAGTCCTGGATTAGGGGGTATCCGGACATCCGGACTGAATACAACGTCCGGACTATTGAAGCGTGAAGATACAAGACACAAGACTTCGGCCCGTCTCCGGATGGAACTCTCCTTGGCGTGGAAGGCAAGCTTGGCGATCCGGATATTGTGTTTCCTTCCTTGTAACGGACTCCATGTAAATCCTAGCCCTCTCCGGTGTCTATATAAACCGGAGAGGTTGGTCCTTAGAAGGCCGATCACAATTACAATCATACCATCAGAGGCTAGCTCTTAGTGTTTAGCCTCTACGATCTCGTGGTAGATCTACTCTTGTAATACCCATATCTTCAATATTAATCAAGTAGGAAGTAGGGTTTTACCTCCATCGAGAGGGCCCAAACCTGGGTAAACATTTGTGTCCCTTGCTTCCTGTTACCATCAGCCTTGACGCACAGATCGAGACCCCCTACCCGAGATACGCCGGTTTTGACACCGATAGGTGGCGCAACCATGGTAGTGCGGTGGGGCGGGGAGTGGGGTTTTGGCCGGGGCCACGGACGGCGGAGTCAGGCTGCTCTGCCGTTGGTCGCTGGATCTTCAGGGAAGATTCGGAACAGTGTCAGCCAGGAGGCACAAGACGGCCATCAAGCCATCCGGTGTAGAACGGACAGTACCAAAATAAAATAAAATCGTGTGACCCCAATTTAGTCTTCAGTCAACAGATGTGTGACCAATCTCATACCTTGTTGTTGATCTCTTAGTGTATTTCTTCAGATCAAAGAGATATGTCCTTCTTAACATTATGCGTTATCTGCATCTTCAACCACACCGTCTTCCGACTCACCGCAGCTGCTCCAACAAGGGAAGCATACACCAGAAGGGAGCTATAGTCCCCACTCAATAGTTCCCTGTATCGAATGCGCGGGCCCGACATGGACAGCCACAACAACTGCAGGGCCATCGACAAGTCAGCACATGATGCTCACTCCTATGGATGGCGGCCAGATAGGTTGTACCCTCATCTTACCTGTGTGCAACATTTATGGCTTTGTTATTCATCTAAGCATGGAAAATATATTATCACATTTCACTATATATTCATGCTGATCTCTTATGGGTCTTGTTCAGGAGTTAACGTTGTTCCATAGTTCAGCTAAGATACTTGTTCTTTAGGTAACGCTATTCCATAGTTATCATCCATCAGCCAATGCTATCACACAGGATGGTGTATAGTATTATACCACTTCTAGTATTACCTATGTTGTTCTTTAATACTTTTGTGTGCCATCTAGTTAATCTCGAGTACAAATGATACATATTATGTAGCTTTCATCTGTGTTCTCCCTTTAGTTTTTGAGACCTGTTGCTGCTAGTTAACCCAGTCATACTATTTATGTCGTCTCCTACAGGCACTCATTACATAAATCTAACTACTAGTTGTCTTCCATGAATGTCAGATATAATTGCACACACTAATATATCCACAAGAACCTCACGGAGCAATGTAAAGGCCAATAAACTTGATGTCAATGATACCCAATATGATGGAACCTGTAAAGGCAGTTCTTCAGAAGACTTGCAAAAAGATGATGAATCCTCTTCACCCCACAAGGTCCTTGCTCTAACTTGGTCTGTGATATGGGTACAACATGCATATAATGTACTGGAGTGTATCTACTCTATTGCAATGCCATGTGCTTAGCATGCTGATCATGCATGTAAATAAGTCATGCCTTCTTGTTTTTCAGTACCTATTCCATTCATGATAACATCTTTTCAAATTCAAGTACTGTCATTCTACTCTATCGCAATGCTATCTGCTTAATTTGGACATCATGCTTCTGAATATCTTATGCTTTGTTATTCATCAGTATGTACTTCATCTGCCTACCATACCATGTTTTTTTACATTGAAGTGTTGTTCTAGTGCTCTGTTGCAATGCCATCTTAGTTTCCCAATCATACACATGTATGTTGCCTTAGTTTTTTCTATACGTATTCCGCTAGCATACAACTTTACATTCAACTAGTGTTTTTTTACTGTGTTGTCCTGTCGTATCCCTAGCTCTTACACCATACTCCCTCCGTCCGGATTACATGTTGCCGAAATGGATAAAAAAGGATGTATCTAGAACTGAAATACGCCTAGACCCATCCATTTTTTTCTGGATGGAGGGAATACATGTCAATATGTCATGCCTTTCTATTCTTCAGTACCTATTCCATCTCTCTACTGTAGCATGTTTTATAATTAAAGCACCATTCTTCTATACAAGGCATGCAAGGGGAAGACGGCTATGTTAGAATCTAAAGGGTTACAAACAAGGCCTTTGCAAAAGATCCAAACGCCAGGAGATAATAAACCAACTCCAGTTTTTATAGATACTGCTCCAGCACAGAGAAACCCAACTCCTACTGATAATAAGCAGATTCCAGTGGCCAAAGAACTAGTCCGCTCCAGTCCAGCAAAAATATGTCAACTCCATTCTAAGAAGCGTGTGCATATCCTTGCATCATGAAATTTTATAGCATGCTGATCATATTTTCTACATGTTTCTTACCCATCTCTCTTTAAGAAAATAAGCTTAACAGATAGAAGAATTTCTGCACTGGTATCACTTGTGAGGTAAGATTCTTGCAGGAATTCTCTATGCTCCAATGCAGATGTAAGTACCTGTTGTATATCACTATATTTTTACATCAGCATGTATTTTGTTAATCGGCATGAATCCAACTTTTATCTAATCTAAATTTAGTTGTAGTAAAATTTATGATTAAAGGACACAATGTTGATTTTTGTAAGGAAAACTGCCTGGTAGATTTGCATCTAGAGCTGCATGAGTGTACTATCTCATATCAGTGGGTTTGAATACTTTGGTTCTGCAGTGGGTTTTTAGTGTTTTTTTATTGTGTTTCCCTGTCGTATCCCTAGCTCTTACATCATACTCCCTCTATCCGGATTACATGTCGCAGAAATGGATTAAACTAGATGTATCTAGAACTGAAGTACGCCTAGACCCATCCATTTATTTTCGGATGGAGGGAATACATGTCAATATGCCATGCCTTTCTATTCTTCAGTACCTATTCCATCTCTGTTGTAGCATGTTTTATAATTGAAGCACCATTCTTCTATATAAGGCATGCAAGGGGAAGACGGCAATGTTAGAATCTGAAGGTTTACAAACCAGGTCTTTGCAAAAGATCCAAACGCCAGGAAATAATAAACCAACTCCATCTTTCATAGATACTGCTCCAGCACATACAAACCCAACTCCCACTGATAATAAGTAGATTCCAGTGGCCAAATAACTAGTCCACTCCAGTCCAGCAAAAGAATGTTGAAAGTGCGTTATATCGACTAGAGGGGGGGTGAATAGGCGATTTTTATGAATTCTTCACTGAGGAATTTGCTGGTGAGGAAATTCCTTAGCGAAGAACTACTTGCAGCGGAATAAGTACTCAGAAGTAAACATAACAGGATACAAACATAGTCATCATGATGAAATGAAGACTAGCACAGAGTACAGAAAGCGTAAACACAGGATAACAAGATGAAGACAAACAGACTGAAGAAATTGAACTGAGGAATTTGTGAAAGTCTTCAGTCAATGTCTTCAAACACAGATATGAACAACATACAACACAGTAATGAGGAAATGAAAGAGTTGAGGAAATAGAACCAGTTAGTTGGTGAAGACAATGATTTGGTAAACCAGTTCCAACTTCTGTCTCAGTTGTACGTCTGGTTGGAGCGGCTGAGTATTTAAACTCGAGGACACACAGTCCCAGACACCCAGTCTCTGAGCCGCAACTCAGGACACCTAGTCCTCACCGTATTCTCCTTGAACTAAGACCACGCAGGCCTCGTCCAATCACTCATGGTAAGTCTTCAGGTGACTTCCAAACCTTCACAGACTTGGTCACTCGGCGATCCACAATTCCTCTTGGATGCTCTAGACCTTGACGCCTAACCGTCTGGAAGAAGCACATTCTTCAAAGGTAACAAGCGTCGGATCCATGCAGGATCAATTTCTTCAGTGATGCTCAATCACTTTGGGTTTGTGGGGGTTTGGTTTTGGGATTTTCCTCACTTGATGATTTTCGCTCAAAGTCCTCAGAGGATGGGTTGCTCTCAAATGACAAGTGTCAAGTTCTCTCGGAGCAGCAAACCAACTAGTGGTTGTAGGGGGGGCGGCTATTTATAGCCTAGGGAGCAGCCCGACATGATAAGACATAAATGGCCTTCAATGATATGACCGTTAGGTGGACAGGATATTTTGGACAGCTGGCGCGCAGCACAGCAACAGTCGGAAATTTGACTCTCAAATTCCTCAGGGCTATCATGTTCCTCACTATGTAGGCAATTCGCACTGGCGAATTCCTAACTCCTCAGTCAGAGCAAAGTCCTCAGTGACCAGAAGAACTGCGTCTCTCTCACTGAAGAAATTGACTGAACTGTATGAGATTTCCAATGGCTTCACTCAAAGGGATTGGTAGGTGTAGGATTTTGAGTTGAGCATCACATGGAAATTTTTCCTTAGTATTTCCTCGACCCCCTTTAACAGTACGGTGTTTCCTATGACTCAAGAAAGAGAAAATGAAACTACGAAAACAAAAGTCTTCACGCTTCATGTTCCTCAAGTGAATACCAAGTCTTCAAGGTCACACCAATTTCTTCACTTTCAAAGTCTTTAGAAAGTCTTCAGAATATCAAAGTCTTCAGTCGAAGAACTTCATTTTTAGGGGTCGACTTTCTCTGTAAATATCAAACTCCTCATAGGCTTAAGGACCTGTGTACACTCACAAACGCATCAGTTACTTAACCTATAAGTCTTCAATACACCAAAATCACTAAGGGGCACTAGATGCACTTACAATCTCCCCCTTTTTGGTGATTGATGACAACATAGGTTAAGTTTTCAATGGGGATAAACATATGAAGTGTAAATACTGATATTGAGGAATTTTATTGCAAGATAAAGAAGAACTCCCCCTGAATATGTGCATAGTGAGGAATTTGCTTTTGAGGCAATGCACATTTGAAGAATTGAATCATGGAGATCTCCCCCTATATCTTGTAATTCATACATGCATTTGATATATAATATGAAGAATTTGAAATGCATGATGAAATATGGTGCCTGATGAGATTCAGCATGCGTGCAATAATATTAATGAGGAATAAGCATGCAGAATAGCACATCAAAAGTATCAGAGCTCAGTGCATCAAAAGCATCAGAGCACGACCAAAAGTATCAAGGCACCATCGGATTTAAGATTACAACTCGATCCAATAAAAAGTTTCGGAAGAACGAGAGTTGTAACTTAACAAAATGCCCATAATATAAACCCGCTTGAAGACTAACTCAGATTTCTCCCCCTTTGTCATCAAATGACCAAAAGGATCAAAACTGAGGAATAAACGCCCATGAAGAATGTCAAGTTGATGGAGGAGCGCTAGCGTTGTCGGGGTTGTTCGTTGAAGTAGGGCCTGCCGCAGTGTCGTCCAAATCTTCATGTTCATCAGTTTCACGCGATGAAGAATAAGAACTGGCCACCAGATCAGGAAATTTGACTCTCTTGAATTTCTTCGGAAGTGGTGCAGACCAGTAAAATGCTTCCTGGAGACCCATAGTCTTCAGTTCTTCCGCGGAATATACATGAGTGAGAACAGCCCAGGTGTGGTTGAGGGTTTCATGAAGGTGATACTGATTTTTCTTCACTGCATTGTGGGTTGCGGTCATGTTGTGAAGAATTGAAGAAAATTGACGCTTCACCCATTTGTGATTGCGATCAACCTTCTGATGAAGACTGAGGAGTAACTCACGGTCAGTCATCACCATGGGAGCTGTTGCTTGAGGCTTTTGCTTGGCTGATGTATTTGCGGAAGTGTCATGTGTTGCAGAATCGTCATTGGTGGAGTAAGATGTAGCCAGACAGAATTGACCATCCAATGGACGAGTGCCTTCATCGATCACAGCAGCTGCCTTGCCCTTATCATCAGATGATGAAACTGGTCACTTGAGGACTTCAATGGGAGGCAAGTAGCTACCATGGTTCAGAGTGTCAGCCTTGTAATTCAGTGAAGATCTTGCCCTTATGAATCTCATAATCCAAGGCGCATAGGGCTTCAGTTCAAAAGGTGACATTGCAACATTAGCCAGAGTCCTCATGAAGAAATCATGGAAGTTGACGGGAACGCCATGAATGATGTTGAAAAGCATGTTCTTCATGATGCCAACGACATCTTCATCATTTGAGTCGTGGACTTTGATAGGACTCATTGTCTTCTTCAGGATTCGATAGACAGTCCGAGGCACATACATCAATTCCTTGACGAGGAATTTGGTTCGAGGGGCCTGCCCTGGCTTCAAAGGCTTCATGAGCACTTGCATATAATGATCTGTTAGTTCGCGGTCATTGTAGATGCAACGCACATTGTCATGGGGAGGATCAAGAGGAAGGACACGAAGCAATTCAGTTGCTGGTGCCTTGTAGTGAGTGTTTTCTGTCATCCAATCCAGCACCCATGAATTGACATCTTTAGCATCTCCGGTGATATGCAAAGTGGCATAGAACTGAAGAATGAGTTCTTCATTCCAATCACAGATATCAGTGCAGAAGTTCAGTAGTCCTGCATCGTGAATAACTCGGAGGACTGGCTCGAAGCAAGGCAGAGATTCCATATCCACATGAGGAATATGCTCATGATCGAAGATTTTGTCCTTGTCAAAGAGCACTGAGGAATAGAAGTTGGCTTGAGTAGCAGTCCAGGAACGTCTCTTCCTTATGCAAGCAGAGTCATATGGATTGTAATCAGTGAAGAACACATGCTCAGGAAAGAAGTCTTCAGCCTTGAATTTTTGCTTGCTCGAGAACGGATTCTTCGCTTTGGGCAGAGGAGTGTCAGTGATTTGTAGCACAACCTCAGGAATCGCGATCTCAAGTGCTTCACGCTGAGGAATTTCTGGTTCCTCTTTTTGTGCAGTTTGGGGATCAGCAGCAGGTTCTTCAGCACTAGCGGCTGGAATTTCTTCATGAATAGACGATGTGGGATGAGTTTCTTCAGAGCCCATTTGAACAGTAGTAGCCGGGGACTGAGGAATTTGTTGAATAGGAGTGAAGAGAGGGGTATTGGGATGCTGACTTTCCCAAAAGTCATCGTTCATTGCTGGTGTAGTGCATCCAATATCCACATCTTCATCTTATTTTTCAATTTCCTCAACACCAGCCTCTTCAGCTGTGAACTGAGGCATAGGTGAGGAAATGACTGGCGTTGAAGGGAATGCTTCCACTTCAATTTCTTCATCAAACTGTTCTGAGGTAGTAACAGAATGATTTTCTTCATCAGATCCGCTTGGGATCTTGTAGTCTTCTTCATAAGGAACAATTTCCTTAGACGACATGGAGGAAATGGGAACGACATCAATAGGATTTTCAAGCGAGCTGGTCATTGGCTTCATTTTCTTCGCGGCCGAAGAATTTGACGCAGCTGATGCCTTCCTTTTCTTCACAGCAGCACCTTCTGCAGCCTTGGTCTTCATCACTTCATAAGCAGAAGGAAGAATTGGAGTTGGTGTTGGCGCAGGAGGAGCTGAGGACTGTGGTTCATTTTCTTCAGGCGCAACTGGTGCAGTTGCCTTGATCTCTTCAGTTTCTTCAGGCGCACCACTAGTGGATGCCCTGGGAATGTCTTCAGCGGCTGGAATGGAGTCATCAGCCCTGGAACTTGTATTCTCATTAGCAGGCTGAAGGTCATCAGCAGTGCTGGCATGTTCTTCAGCAGGCTGAGCAGAGTCTGCAGCCTGAGGATTTTCTTGTTGCGATGGGGCTGCAACAGTTGTCATTTTCTTCGTCAAATTGACGAATCTCACTTTGGCTCCTTGCCAATCAGCATTGTATGCATCAAAGTCTTTGCTGAGGGCTTGGATTTCAGATTGAGCCTTGAGAAGTTCTTCAGGTGATAGTCTGACAACGTTCTTCTTCAAAAGCTTCTCTTTTCTAGCTTGTGCTCTCTTTATCTCACGAGCCTTTTCAAACTTCCATTTCTCTTCAGAGATGAAATGGGTCAGCATATGACTTTTACCAGGAGTCAGAGACAGATCAGGCATTGGAGTGTTTGGATCCTGATGCCATAAATCGATGAAGTCGAGGATCTTCTTTGGATCCAAAAGCAGAGGCACAGGTGTTCCTTTGGCTCTAGCAGCCTTTGCTTGTCTGTCTCTGATGATTTCTGCAAGTTCTTCATCAGAAGCCTCATCATCAGAGGGCACTTGGAAAGCAACCTGTTTCTTTCTTGGACTTGGCCGAGGACCGCGTCCAGCTGTTGCTTTTGTCTTCAGCAGAGTGGGGCTTGATGAGGACATTGGTGCAGCCGAGGAACTTGCTGAGACACCAGAAGCAATTGAGAAACCCTGAGTCCTTTGACATGTAGCCAGATGCACAGGAGTTGAGGACTTGGAGGGAGCTGCTGAGGACTTTAGTGGAGGAGCAGTAGTCTGAGGAATTTGACGTGAGGGCGCGGCTGAGGAACTTGGCCGTGAGGGCGCTGATGGTGAAGCACTTGGCTTGCGAGCAGGCTTCTTCGGCATTGATTTCCTCGGCTTGACCGAGGTCTCAGCAGCAGCAGCAGAATCCTCATTGAATTTCCTCACTGCCTCCTTGGCTTGTCTTGCCAGTTTTGCTTGGCGCCTAGACCATTCTTCAGGAAAGTCTTCACCACGCTTGATGCTGGTGGGATCAGCTACTTGGCCAGGTGCCAATGGAGCTCTTGGGAATGGAGGGTTTAAGGCGAATTTCTTCATGTACTTAGGAGTAACATATAGATATTCCCTCCATTCGCGTGCCCATCTTCGTTCAATCCTCTGAATGCGCACTTTGCGCTGATTTTTGTTTTCTTTGCCAAACTTGGCTTCATCAGGTGTGCAATAATCATTGTATATTTCATCAGGGATCTCAAAAGCAGTCATGACCTCCGGTTTCTTTCCTCCTTTCTGCGGTCTCTTGCCTTCTGCCATTTTCTTCAGATGAGGAATTTGAACAATAGAACACTCTGAAGAAGTATGCAGTTTTTCTTCGAGGAACGCTGCAAATGAGTTAAGTTGATGAGAACCTAGTGATTCAGCAGTGGACATGAGTACCTGTGAACAGAGTGTAGGTGCGAGGAATTTGGAGAGGTCATATGCGTTCTTAGAAGATTTTTCGAAAAAGACAAGTTTTGAGGAATTTGACCAGTTGAGCCTTGAGGAATTTCACTAAGCGTTCTTGTCTTAGGTTCCAGAGTTGTACAGATCGAAAATCCGCACAATTGAGGAATCTTGAAGAAATGAGTGCTTAGAGAGATGGATCAAGAGCATACAGTGTGTGAGGTGTTCATATGTGAAGATTTGAAGAATAAAACACCTTTGAAGATTTTCAGAAAAGTTTGAGAATCAAAGCGAGTAATAAAAGTGACTTTTAATTACCCGAACTGAAGAACACGACGAACAGAGATGAACCATGGTGAAGTTCGTCAAGTTAGATCTCCCACGCCCTAACTTGGCAGAGGGAGACAACTACGGCGGCGGCGGAGTGAAGATTTCCGCAGCCGGCGCGAGTACGACGGCGACGAGGTCGAGGCAGTGAAGCTCTTCCTCACCGACGGCGATGGAATAGCGGCGGCGCTAGGGTTTGAGGAGAGCTCGAGCGTGTCAGGACCCCGACTCGATGTCACATCGATCTAGCCGGTAACACCTCATATCACTTTGCGGCCTCACGCACGGTATTCCCACGGGTGTCGTCTTACCTTTTCCCGGGGCCGTTTGCGCCTTTTGGCTCACGTATATGATAGTGTCGCTAGCATCCATATGATAAGGAGCCCGGGCTGACATGACTAGTCGTAAACCCAAAGTGGCACAGACTTACAGGGACAGGCATCCATGACCCAGCTTCGAACGTGTCGGTCATCAGCAAGTGGGTCCGGGCTGTAGCACTGGGCTAGCAGGACTCCGGTAAACCGGGCTGTAGCGGGCTAACAGGACTCCGGTACTCAAAGCGTGACATTTCCCCGAAGGGACAGACACAGGAACGAAGAAGGACACATGCCGGCCAGCCTAAGTGTTCCAGAGCAGTAGCAAGCTACCATGGCTCAGCGGTAACACTAGGAGACATTTCCCGGTAAGAGAGGCTACTAAAGATAAACAACTAGATAGTCAGATCCCACACATACCAAGCATTTCAATCATACACACAATATGCTCGATATGTGCAAATACAACGAAGCATCACAACATGACTCTATGACACAAGTACTTTATTTAAGGCTCAGGGAGCCATACATAACATACACCAAGGTACGGGTCTCACGACCCAACATACAAGTCATACAGTCATACAAACCAGCAGCGGAAGTAACTTGTCTGAGTACAGACAACTAGTAAAATAAAAGAGGCTTGGAAAGCCTAGCTATACTACGTGGTCCATCACAAGCTCAGGGTCACCACCTGGGTCTTTAGCCTACTCGTTGATGTCAACGTCTACATAGAACCCATCAGAAGGGGTTGCAGCGTCTTCTGTAAAAATGTAGATTATAGCAACATGAGTACAAAGGTACTCAGCAAGACTTACATCAGATCCTACATACATGCATAGTATCAAGAAGGGTTGGTGGAGTTATTGCAGCAAGCCAGCTTTGACTCTTGGCTAGGCTATCCTACGATACTCCAACTTGAAATGGTTTTGCGCACACGAGTCCACTACTCACCACTTCAATACACTACCGAGGATCCACCTCCGTCTTCCTACGGAAGAGCCATCCTCGGCACTCACACTTATCTTGAGGCTTTTAGTAGTTTCCATTTACTTGTCTATGAACTGTATAGGCAACCAAGTAGTCCTTTACCGCGGACGCGGCTATTCGAATAGATCATGTTAACCCTGCAGGGGTGTACTTCTTCATACATGTTTCCACCACTTAGCGTCTGCACACGACATGTGCTCGGCAGACTTCAAGCGAAAGCCGACGTGGGTGTAGACCACGACCTACCTAAACACTTAAGCCTCTAGTCCAGGTTTATCGCCTATTCAGGTTCCATCCGCAGGGAGTCCGGCCGAGGTTTCCCATACGGCCCCGAACGATGTGAACAGGGTTCCCGAGATACCTAACGGGTATTCGGTACACCGTGCCACGTACCTACCGCATCACAGCCCACCCCTACGGTCAGCGCTGTCCACGGCCTCCAGTAGGCTACAAACACCAGAAACTACTTGCAACTCCTGGACAGAGAGCTAGGGTGAATAAGAAGTCGAGCGGGGTCATATTTCAGGGCCCAATGCATGGTAGTAGCTGTATCTTAAATCACACATACAGATCTCAGTGCTTAAGGTCGGCTTCAATGAAACAACCCACCATGTACTCCTACATGGCCTCTCATCGATACCTTTACCAAATCGTGTTCACCACACCACTCTCATTACCGACATAATCATTTCACTCTAGCCCATCACCCAGATGAACCAGACCTGACACGACTCTAAGCATAGCAGGCATAGCAAGGTAGGAACAACACATACATAGGGCTCAATCAACTCCTACACATGCTAGTGGGTTTCATCTAGTTACTGTGGCAATGACAGGTCATGCAGAGGAAATGGGTTCAACTACCGTAGCACACAGCAGTTTGAATCGCGTTGTCTTAATGCAGTAAAAGAGAGCAGGAGCGAGAACATGGGATTGTATCGATATGATCAAATGGTTGGTTGCTTGCCTGATGGTTCGATGCACTGATACGGTTCTTCGTTAGGGTAATCACGGTACTCCTCGGAGGCAGAACCTGTCGCAAAGGACACCGATACACAACCATCACCAAACAATGTGCAACAATATGATGCATGCATGAAACATAGCAATATGAGTGTGTTGGGCTAATGCAACTAAAACCAGAAGGGTTTGAACAAATTTGAATCATAGATTCAAATTTCAAACTCAAACATGGCCTCTTAAAGTGCTTTTCCTTGTTCTGCTTGAAACATCAATTTAACTTGTTTGATCATGCATGAAAATAGTACAGATGGATAGATTGGATTTTTCTGATCATTTTTCATATATAATTTGTCCAATTTGGAGTTACAGAATAAAAGTTATGAATTTTTGAAGTTTAAATAATATTCTGGAATTTCCTGATTTAAATTAAATCCAGAAATTATAATTATTGCGCCAGCATGACGTCAGCATGACGTCAGTGGTCAACTGCGGCTGGCTGAAGTCAAACCTGACGTGTGGGGCCCACACGTCAGTGACAGGGGGGTTAAACAGGGTTAATTTAATCCTAATTACTAATTAGTGGCGCTGGGGCCCACTAGTCAGTGTCAGGGGGTTAACTAACAGTGGTTAGCGCTAATCCTAATTAGCTACAGGGCTGGGCCCACCTGTCAGGGACTCAGGGGGTGTCCTGCCGTGGTCAAAGTGGGTCAAACCCACCGGCGACGTGACGCCGGCGAGGCCCGAGACGGCGGCGCGATGCGGGATCGCGCTACAGGGCACGGGCGAGGCCGTGCTTGGGCTCGTTGGAAAGCTCTTGCTCCCGCGCGTCGAACGGTGGCCGTGGCTGGGCCTGGGGTGGCCGGAGTCGACGGCGGCGAGCTCGGCTGCGGCCGCCGGGGTTCGGTCGTGCACGGGAACAGGGTTGGAGCTCGAAGGCGAGCGAAGCGAGGTGCTAGGGATGCTCTACGGGGTCTTGCGAACTCGTTGGACTCGCCGGGGTGACCAAATGGTCACCGGAGCTGCGTCGACGGCGAGCTCGGCGACGGCGGAGGTTCGGCCGTGGTGGGGAGGAGGCTACGGTGGGGGAACGAGGGGGAGGAGAGGGGGAAACGGTGGCGTAGCTCACCGCGGTTGCAGTGGGCGTCGAAGCGGGCTCGGGGACGCGCTGGAGACGGCGAATCGACGGCGACGGTGGTCGGAGCCCGAGGAGGGGAACGGCGACGTGGCGGCGATGCAGGGCTTCTGGAGGCCCGTGGAGCGGTGGGGAGGAAGAGGGGGTTGTGGCGGAGCTTCTGAGCTAGTCGGGGGAGCGAGGGGCGGCCGGAGACGGCTGCTATGGCGAACGGCGGCGACGGGGGTGTTCGGCCGTGTGAGAGAGAGAGCGAGGGGAGGAGGGAGGAACTGAGGGAGAGTGAGAGAGAGCAGGGGGAGAGGCGTGGCGTCGTCCGGGGCATCGAGGCGAGGAGGGGAGGGCAGGCAGGCAGGGAGAGAGGTGGCGTGGCGCGGTGGCGCGCGCGCGCGCCGGCCACACTCCCCTCCCTCTGTCGGGACGAAGACGACAGAGGAGGGAGGTGGGCTGGGCCGGCTGCTGGCTGGGCCAGCCAGCTGGCTGGGCCGCACAGTGGAGGAGCCCAGGTAAGCTCCTCCTGTTAATTATTTCTGTTTTTCTAATTTCTGACATTTGTTTTGATTTAAAAAAAATATTAAATCATTTATTTAACTTATGCCAATTTTTGCAGGGGCTAGATATATTATTTCAGAGCTCCTTTATAAATGGCATAATATTTGGACATATATTAATATATATAATTAATATATTTCCAAAGCAAATATTTATGCATTAATTCCAAATGCCCAAAATAAATACCTATGAGCTCTTAAAAATATTGGTTTGATTTTTATCTCTGTCCAATATTTTCAGAGAGCAACATGAGCATTTTCTTGGACCCTTTTGGAGAAATTTTTATTTGGGTCATTTTCAAAAAGATTCTGAGGGTTTCACAAATCCCCATTTCAAATTAAATGGAATTTTAAACATGATGCACACACTCTGATGCATGACTAGCTAGGGTGTGACAACTCACCCCCACTCAAAAGAATCTCGTCCCGAGATTTGGGTTCCTCCGGGAAGAAGGCGGGATACTCGAGTCGAAGACGATCCTCCCTTTCCCAAGTTGCTTCATCCTCAGAATGGTGCGACCATTGTACTTTGAGGAACTTGATGTTCTGACGTCGGGTGATACGTTCGGCCTGATCGAGGATACGAACGGGGTACTCTCGATATGTAAGATTATCTTGAAGATCAAGCGTTTCGTGGTCCACTTCACGGATAGGATCCGAGAAGCAACGCCTGAGTTGAGAAACGTGGAAGACATCGTGGACTCTGGAGAGGTGCGGAGGTAGTTCCAACTGGTAGGCAACTTCTCCTCGTTTGGCGAGAATGCGAAAAGGTCCAATGTAACGAGGAGCCAATTTGCCTTTGATACCGAAACGATGGGTTCCCTTCAGAGGGGTGACCCGAAGATAAGCCTTCTCGTCAACCTCGAAAGTCATAGCCTTATGCTTTCGGTCATATTGACTCTTTTGACGGGATTGGGCTGTTTTCAACTTTTCACGAACGATACGAACTTGTTCTTCTGCTTCCTGAATCATATCCGGGCCAAAGAATTGTCTTTCCCCGGTCTCTGACCAGTTAAGGGGTGTTCGACACCGTCGTCCATAGAGAACTTCAAAAGGGGCTTTACCCAAGCTAGATTGATAGCTGTTGTTGTAAGCGAATTCGGCAAATGGAAGGCACTTCTCCCAGTCCATTCCGAATGAGATAACAGAGGCTCGAAGCATGTCTTCTAGAATTTGGTTGACGCGTTCCACTTGACCACTCGACTGAGGGTGGAAAGCGGTGCTAAAGGAGAGACGAGTTCCCATAGCATTTTGGAAACTTTCCCAAAATCGAGAGGTGAAAAGACTTCCTCGATCCGAGTTAATTTCCAAAGGAACACCATGGAGAGACACTATTCGGGAGATGTATAAGTCTGCCAGCTGACTAGCGGTTATACTCTCACGAACAGGTAAGAAATGGGCTACTTTGGAAAGACGATCGACCACGACGAAAATAGCATTATTCCCTCTCTTGGTCCTGGGAAAACCGGTAATGAAATCCATACCAATTTTATCCCATTTCCATTCAGGAATAGCTAAGGGTTGAAGGGTGCCAGCAGGCCGTTGGTGCTCTGCTTTTACACGACGACAGACGTCGCAATTAGCAATAAACTGAGCAATTTCTCTCTTCATCCTAGTCCACCAGAACCTCTGGCGTAGGTCCTGATACATCTTAGTACTACCGGGATGAATGGTGAGAGGAGATTCATGAGCCTCCTTAAGGATCAACTGCCGTAGATGCTGGTTCTTGGGAACCACTAGACGGTTCTCAAAGTACACAACACCATGATCATTTGTGGAGAAACAACTAGCACCTCCGCTAGCAATGTTCTCTTTGATTTTAGATATTCCCTTATCTCGCTTTTGGGCAGCGATGATTTGATCCGTAAGAGTAGGTTTTGCTACCAAGGTGGAAAGAAAACCTTGAGGTACAATGTGAAGGTTAAGCTTCCGAAATTCCTCATGGAGAAGCGGTTGACTTTGTTGTAACATCAGGTTGTTACAATAAGATTTACGACTTAGCGCATCAGCCATGACGTTGGCTTTCCCTGGGGTGTAGGTTATTCCTAAGTCGAAGTCTGTGATCAATTCAACCCAACGTCTCTGCCTGAGATTCAAATCCGGTTGGGTGAAAATGTACTTCAGACTTTGGTGATCAGTGAATATTTCGCAACGATTACCGAGGAGGTAATGTCGCCAGGTCTTAAGTGCATAGACTACGGCTGCAAGCTCTAGATCATGAGTAGGATAATTCTCCTCATGTGGGTGCAATTGCCGTGAAGCGTAAGCAATTACGTGTCGATCTTGCATAAGAATGCAACCTAGTCCTTGTCGCGAGGCGTCGCAGTAGATAACAAAGTCCTTGGAGAAGTCTGGCGGTACCAGTACGGGAGCAGAGGTCAGGCGTCTTTTCAGTTCCTGAAAGCTGTGCTCACATTGTGGAGTCCATTCGAACTTTTTATCTTTCTTGAGGAGTTCGGTTAGAGGTTTAGCAACTTTGGAGAAGTTCTCGACAAAGCGACGACAATAGCTCGCTAAGCCTAGAAAACTCCGAACTTGCTTGACCGATTCAGGTGGAGTCCAATTAAGGACGGCTTGAACTCGCTCAGGGTTAACAGCAATACCTTTACCAGATATTACATGACCCAGATAGGTCACTTCTGACAACCAGAATTCACATTTCGAAAATTTGGCATAAAGGCGATGCTCTCGAAGTTTCTTCAACACTAGCCTTAAATGTTCGGCATGTTCTTCCTCGTTCTTGGAGTAGATGAGTATATCATCGAGATAAACTACGACGAATTTATCCAAATACTCCATGAAGATTGAGTTCATTAACCGAGAAAAGGTGGCTGGAGCGTTGGTTAAACCGAAGGACATGACGGTGTACTCGTATTGGCCATAACGAGTAACAAAGGCCGTTTTAGGAATGTCCCCGTTTCTGATTTTTATTTGATGGTAGCCCAACCTCAAATCCATCTTGGAGAAGACTGAGGATCCAGCGAGCTGATCGTACAGGTCGTTGATCCTGGGAAGTGGATATTTGTTCTTGATTGTGACCAAATTGACAGGTCGGTAATCTACAACCATCCGGTCCGTACCATCCTTCTTCTTGACGAATAGGACGGGGCAAGCCCACGGAGATGAACTAGGGCGGATGAAACCCTTTTTCAAGGACTCATCGAGTTGTTTCTTAAGCTCGGCTAGTTCTAGGGGTGCCATCTTATACGGTCTTCTAGCAATCGGAACGGTTCCTGGAATGAGATCTATTACGAACTCAACATCCCTGTCAGGTGGAACACCTGGCAATTCCTCTGGGAAGACATCCGGGAAGTCACAGACTACCGGCACGTCCTCAAGGTCTGGCAAAGGGCTGGCGTTAAGAGAATATAATTGTCGCTTGGCTATTCGGGTCAAGACATTGACTATCTTCCCCGAAGGATGGGTGAGTTGAACAGTCCTAGAGAAGCAATCAATTTTGGCTTGATGAGCTGACATCCAGTCCATACCCAAAATGATATTAATATCTGAAGATTTAAGGGCTATCAAAGATGCGAGGAAAAACAAGTCTGTCGACTTGGATTTCATTTCCATGGCTTACTCTAGAAGTTTGCCATTTGGATCCCGGAGTTTGAATTACCATAGAGGTTGGCATATCACCGAATGCGACGTTATGCAAGCGAGCATAGTTTTCAGATATAAAAGAATGAGAGGCTCCTGTATCGAAAAGAACAGATGCCGGGTGGCAATTAACAAGAAGCGTACCGAGAACGACGTTGGGATCCTCTTGAGCTTCTTCGGCAGAGATACAGTTGACATGGCCACGTGAAGCGGTGACCGGCTTGGCGTGGAACACTTTCCCTGTCGGCTTGCCACGGCCAACAGCTTTAGCAGATTGATTGGGGTTGGTCTGGGGACACTCACGCATATAGTGGCCAGATTCCCCACACTTGAAACAAGTCACGGAACTGGTACGTGGAGGAGCATTGTTGGTTGGACCCCCATAGGGCTTGGTCGGTGCAGACTGTTGAACGGGGCGAGGCGCCTGGAAAGATGGCCTCGGTGTGAACCTGGGTGGCAGGGCGGTGTTGGGCACCCACACGCGGCGCTTCTGAGGACCAGCACCGGATGAGGAACCCATATCACGGCCATGCTTGCGTGTTGCGTCATAGTCAGTCTGACCAGTTTCAGCACTGATGGCTTTGTTGACAAGTTTCTGAAAAGATGTGCACTCATGCAGACGGAGGTCGCGGCGAAGCTCAGGACTAAGGCCCTTACGGAACCTTGCTTGCTTCTTGGCGTCAGTAGACACTTCCTCAGTTGCATATCGGGCGAGATTACCAAACTCCCTGCTATAGGCATCCACAGAAAGTCGGCCTTGGGTGAAACTGCAAAATTCTTCACGTTTACGGTCCATGAGACCCTCCGGAATGTGATGTTCACGGAAAGCCTCGCTGAACTCAGCCCAAGTAGTGACATGGCCCGCTGGGCGCATAGCTCCATAATTCTCCCACCATAGACTGGCGGGGCCTTCAAGATGATATGCAGCAAAGGTGACCTTGTCAGCCTCCGCTACCAGCGCGGAACGCAGTTTGTGAGAGATACTGCGAAGCCAGTCATCAGCGTCGAGAGGCTCGACTGAGTGGTGGAACGTGGGTGGATGCAATTTGATAAAATCACTGAGTGACACCACGTTAGTCCTCTGATGGTGTGCTGTATTCTGTTCAATACGCTCCAACAAACGGTTGGTCTCCCGCTTGTTTCTCTCAGCTTCCATCATAACCTCGGCTAGTGAAGGAGGATGAGGCAGATTTGCATCCCTGACTTCACTGCCTTCGGCCTGCTCTTGGGAAGCAGGGTTAGCGCGCGTGTTGACCATCCTAGGTAAACAAGACAATGATTTAGTCAGGATGATAAAATTCCGACATAGGATACAAAATGTAAGGAATAACTCGGAATGCAAGATGATCATCCGTATGACATGGTAGATACAGAAACTGCTTCTTTTATTCCATCGTCATACACACCATACAGGGTTTAGTACAAGACCAAACAAAGTACTATTACGGTGAAAAGAGGATTACATCTCATCGGAGGCATTCCAAGCTCCTATACATTATTTTTCTACACCTCCGGAAAGAGTACAAACTAGGTCATATCCCACGAGTCACGCGGGACGATAGACGACACAGCTAGTGCGAACTAGTGATACTACCACTAACTCAGACCGATCCGTAGTAGTCCTCGTAGAAGTCGCCTCCATAGCCTGGAAGTTCAACATGATCATCCGGAAACAGACGGTCTCGCGGAGCTTGTGGACCATAGGGGCTAGGATGAGGTCTTGGACCAACAGACGGTGGCCTGCGGGGACCGCGAGGTGGGGTGATGCCTCCTACATCACGCCAAACCATCACGTCCGGCAGAGCAGATCTCACAGGATAGAGATCGCGCATATCCGAATATCCAGCTTGCACCGCCGGTGCGAACCGAGTCAAAGTGGCCCAGTGGTCAGCACGGGTATTGAAGAGCTCTAACCTTAAGGCCCGATTTTCACGGTCCTTATCCTCGAGCATCTCAGCAGTGGTGCGAGTCCGTGAATCCTCCTGAGTGGGGTCAGCATAGATAGCCTGGAGATACCCTTGTGCTCCCGGAAGTGATCCTGGCATATACCGGAAATCAGAGTCCCGAAATAGACCAGATCTGACTCGCATAATGGTCATCATAGAGTAGGCGGCGTCCTGCACAGCCATCTCAATAGTAACCCCGAGTCCATAGGAGCAGTGAAGAGGCTCGGTGGATCCAGGATAAGATGGAAATATCCTGACAGTGCAGAGATACTGGCTTTGATTAAAATCTCGGAATTGCTCTTCGACCGTGTACTCGGGATACCAGCGGTATCCAGCCTCAGTCATTACCCTGACGAACTTGGCAGTATGGCCGGGTACATCTAGGCATCGAGTCAGGCGAACCACTTGATTGAGGTCACGAGTGGCCATCTGAAAGCACAATCATAATGCGAAGGCATTAGAATTTCTAGCAAAATTTCGGCAGCATAACAGCTGTAAATGCTCAGAAAGGATTTTGAGACATTTGACAAAGGATTTCGTACACACTCAACATCATCATATCAAAGTTCTGAAACCATTCTAACAACATAATGTGGTAGTAGAACTGAACTAGGCTTGTAACCATCAAACTTATAAGGTACTACTGATTAGTAACTCGTGATCCTGATAGAGAGAACAGATCCTAATTCCTTAACCCCGGTGGAAGAATGGACTGACTCAGATCAGAAAGTCATAAGGTATAAGGAGTAAAAAGAGCCTTACGTTCCAACCCACAAACAATTCCCCTACATATAACTAAAGAATTTCTAGACTCAACATCGACCAGTTTGGCTTGGAGAACCTACAGGCAGTCCGGCTCTGATGCCAACGCTGTCAGGACCCCGACTCGATGTCACATCGATCTAGCCGGTAACACCTCATATCACTTTGCGGCCTCACGCACGGTATCCCCACGGGTGTCGTCTTACCTTTTCCCGGGACCGTTTGCGCCTTTTGGCTCACGTATATGATAGTGTCGCTAGCATCCATATGATAAGGAGCCCGGGCTGACATGACTAGTCGTAAACCCAAAGTGGCACAGACTTACAGGGACAGGCATCCATGACCCAGCTTCGAACGTGTCGGTCATCAGCAAGTGGGTCCGGGCTGTAGCACTGGGCTAGCAGGACTCCGGTAAACCGGGCTGTAGCGGGCTAACAGGACTCCGGTACTCAAAGCGTGACATTTCCCCGAAGGGACAGACACAGGAACGAAGAAGGACACATGCCGGCCAGCCTAAGTGTTCCAGAGCAGTAGCAAGCTACCATGGCTCAGCGGTAACACTAGGAGACATTTCCCGGTAAGAGAGGCTACTAAAGATAAACAACTAGATAGTCAGATCCCACACATACCAAGCATTTCAATCATACACACAATATGCTCGATATGTGCAAATACAACGAAGCATCACAACATGACTCTATGACACAAGTACTTTATTTAAGGCTCAGGGAGCCATACATAACATACACCAAGGTACGGGTCTCACGACCCAACATACAAGTCATACAGTCATACAAACCAGCAGCGGAAGTACATTGTCTGAGTACAGACAACTAGTAAAATAAAAGAGGCTTGGAAAGCCTAGCTATACTACGTGGTCCATCACAAGCTCAGGGTCACCACCTGGGTCTTTAGCCTACTCGTTGATGTCAACGTCTACATAGAACCCATCAGAAGGGGTTGCAGCGTCTTCTGTAAAAATGTAGATTATAGCAACATGAGTACAAAGGTACTCAGCAAGACTTACATCAGATCCTACATACATGCATAGTATCAAGAAGGGTTGGTGGAGTTATTGCAGCAAGCCAGCTTTGACTCTTGGCTAGGCTATCCTACGATACTCCAACTTGAAATGGTTTTGCGCACACGAGTCCACTACTCACCACTTCAATACACTACCGAGGATCCACCTCCGTCTTCCTACGGAAGAGCCATCCTCGGCACTCACACTTATCTTGAGGCTTTTAGTAGTTTCCATTTACTTGTCTATGAACTGTATAGGCAACCAAGTAGTCCTTTACCGCGGACGCGGCTATTCGAATAGATCATGTTAACCCTGCAGGGGTGTACTTCTTCATACATGTTTCCACCACTTAGCGTCTGCACACGACATGTGCTCGGCAGACTTCAAGCGAAAGCCGACGTGGGTGTAGACCACGACCTACCTAAACACTTAAGCCTCTAGTCCAGGTTTATCGCCTATTCAGGTTCCATCCGCAGGGAGTCCGGCCGAGGTTTCCCATACGGCCCCGAACGATGTGAACAGGGTTCCCGAGATACCTAACGGGTATTCGGTACACCGTGCCACGTACCTACCGCATCACAGCCCACCCCTACGGTCAGCGCTGTCCACGGCCTCCAGTAGGCTACAAACACCAGAAACTACTTGCAACTCCTGGACAGAGAGCTAGGGTGAATAAGAAGTCGAGCGGGGTCATATTTCAGGGCCCAATGCATGGTAGTAGCTGTATCTTAAATCACATATACAGATCTCAGTGCTTAAGGTCGGCTTCAATGAAACAACCCACCATGTACTCCTACATGGCCTCTCATCGATACCTTTACCAAATCGTGTTCACCACACCACTCTCATTACCGACATAATCATTTCACTCTAGCCCATCACCCAGATGAACCAGACCTGACACGACTCTAAGCATAGCAGGCATAGCAAGGTAGGAACAACACATACATAGGGCTCAATCAACTCCTACACATGCTAGTGGGTTTCATCTAGTTACTGTGGCAATGACAGGTCATGCAGAGGAAATGGGTTCAACTACCGTAGCACACAGCAGTTTGAATCGCGTTGTCTTAATGCAGTAAAAGAGAGCAGGAGCGAGAACATGGGATTGTATCGATATGATCAAATGGTTGGTTGCTTGCCTGATGGTTCGATGCACTGATACGGTTCTTCGTTAGGGTAATCACGGTACTCCTCGGAGGCAGAACCTGTCGCAAAGGACACCGATACACAACCATCACCAAACAATGTGCAACAATATGATGCATGCATGAAACATAGCAATATGAGTGTGTTGGGCTAATGCAACTAAAACCAGAAGGGTTTGAACAAATTTGAATCATAGATTCAAATTTCAAACTCAAACATGGCCTCTTAAAGTGCTTTTCCTTGTTCTGCTTGAAACATCAATTTAACTTGTTTGATCATGCATGAAAATAGTACAGATGGATAGATTGGATTTTTCTGATCATTTTTCATATATAATTTGTCCAATTTGGAGTTACAGAATAAAAGTTATGAATTTTTGAAGTTTAAATAATATTCTGGAATTTCCTGATTTAAATTAAATCCAGAAATTATAATTATTGCGCCAGCATGACGTCAGCATGACGTCAGTGGTCAACTGCGGCTGGCTGAAGTCAAACCTGACGTGTGGGGCCCACACGTCAGTGACAGGGGGGTTAAACAGGGTTAATTTAATCCTAATTACTAATTAGTGGCGCTGGGGCCCACTAGTCAGTGTCAGGGGGTTAACTAACAGTGGTTAGCGCTAATCCTAATTAGCTACAGGGCTGGGCCCACCTGTCAGGGACTCAGGGGGTGTCCTGCCGTGGTCAAGGTGGGTCAAACCCACCGGCGACGTGACGCCGGCGAGGCCCGAGACGGCGGCGCGATGCGGAATCGCGCTATAGGGCACGGGAGAGGCCGTGCTTGGGCTCGTTGGAAAGCTCTTGCTCCCGCGCGTCGAACGGTGGTGGTGGCCGAGCCTGGGGTGGCCGGAGTCGACGGCGGCGAGCTCGGCTGCGGCAGCCGGGGTTCGGTCGTGCACGGGAACAGGGTTGGAGCTCGAAGGCGAGCGAAGCGAGGCACTAGGGACGCTCTACGGGGTCTTGCGAACTCGTTGGACTCGCCGGGGTGACCAAATGGTCACCGGAGCTGCGTCGACGGCGAGCTCGGCGACGGCGGAGGTTCGGCCGTGGTGGGGAGGAGGCTACGGTGGGGGAACGAGGGGGAGGAGAGGGGGAAACGGTGGCGTAGCTCACCGCGGTTGCAGTGGGCGTCGAAGCGGGCTCGGGGACGCGCTGGAGACGGCGAATCGACGGCGACGGTGGTCGGAGCCCGAGGAGGGGAACGGCGACGTGGCGGCGATGCAGGGCTTCTGGAGGACCGTGGAGCGGTGGGGAGGAAGAGGGGGTTGTGGCGGAGCTTCTGAGCTAGTCGGGGGAGCGATGGGCGGCCGGAGACGGCTGCTATGGCGAACGGCGGCGACGGGGGTGTTCGGCCGTGTGAGGGAGAGAGCGAGGGGAGGAGGGAGGAACTGAGGGAGAGTGAGAGAGAGCAGGGGGAGAGGCGTGGCGTCGTCCGGGGCATCGAGCGAGGAGGGGAGGGCAGGCAAGCAGGGAGAGAGGTGGCGTGGCGCGGTGGCGCGCGCGCGCGCCGGCCACACTCCCCTCCCTCTGTCGGGACGAAGACGACAGAGGAGGGAGGTGGGCTGGGCCGGCTGCTGGCTGGGCCAGCCAGCTGGCTGGGCCGCACAGTGGAGGAGCCCAGGTAAGCTCCTCCTGTTAATTATTTCTGTTTTCTAATTTCTGACATTTGTTTTGATTTAAAAAAATATTAAATCATTTATTTAACTTATGCCAATTTTTGCAGGGGCTAGATATATTATTTCAGAGCTCCTTTATAATGGCATAATATTTGGACATATATTAATATATATAATTAATATATTTCCAAAGCAAATATTTATGCATTAATTCCAAATGCCCAAAATAAATACCTATGAGCTCTTAAAAATATTGGTTTGATTTTATCTCTGTCCAATATTTTCAGAGAGCAACATGAGCATTTTCTTGGACCTTTTTGGAGAAATTTTTATTTGGGTCATTTTCAAAATGATTCTGAGGGTTTCACAGATCCCCATTTCAAATTAAATGGAATTTTAAACATGATGCACACACTCTGATGCATGACTAGCTAGGGTGTGACAGAGCGAGAGACAGCGATCGAGTGGAGTAAATGAAGTAAGGAAGGGAGAGGGGTATTTATAGACACGGTAAAAACTGTTCACCCGAAGATTTTGGGACGAACATGCCCCTGCCCTTTCTTCTTCACGCAACATGTGTCACCCACGTACTGTGCAGATGAGATCGTGTAAGATCGTGGGTGATTATAATAATGCATCGTGGGATGCGGAACGGTTTGAGCGGTAAAACCGAAAATCTGGATAAGATTTGTTTTAAAGTTTCGTTCGCAATTTCTTCAGCTGACAAGGACACAGTGAAGACTTTGAACGAGTTTCAATCAGAACGCACATGAAGAATTTGCGAATAGATTGGGTTGAGTGTAGCATAGAGGGGGAAGGGTCCAATCACATTCACTTAGCAGAAATCGCAACTTGAAGAAATGGCAATAAGTGAATGCTGTAGAGGACATAAACTCACATATATATATAGCCAATGAAGAAAAACGACGGAAACAGTGAAGATTTTGCAAAGTTGAAGAATTTGAAAAACTGAAGAATTTCAAAAATGAGGAAAAACTCAAATTGAAGATTTTCAACTTTTGTGGTGGCGTGACCCACCGTATAAGAATGATGATTTCAGACACCGCGTACAATTGTCGTAGGGTTCTGAGAATCAAATTCTTCATTGATTTCTTCACACTTAGAGTGTTATTCTTCATTGATTGAAGAAAAACATTTCTTCATGTGTTGCACATCTAAGTCATCAATTCTGCATAAGGGTTAGGATGTGTGTCCTTTTCAAAGAACATTCGAAGATTCTAAGATATTTAGCTCACACCGCAACTTGCTAAATCTCTTCTCATCCAAGGGCTTAGTGAAGATATCAGCTAGCTGTTCTTCAGTCTTCACATGCTCGATGGAGATGTCGCCCTTCAACACATGATCACGAAGAAAATGATGACGAATCTGGATGTGCTTAGTCTTCGAGTGCTGAACTGGGTTGTGAGCAATCTTGATGGCACTCTCATTGTCGCAGAGGAGAGGCACATTCTTCACGTTGACGCCATAGTCCTTGAGGGTTTGCTTCATCCAAAGCAGTTGAGCACAGCATGAGCCAGCAGCAATGTATTCAGCTTCAGCAGTAGACAGTGATACGCAGTTCTGTTTCTTCGAGGACCAACAGACCAAAGATCGTCCGAGGAAATGACAAGTGCCAGATGTTGACTTGCGGTCCACACGATCACCAGCATAGTCAGAGTCAGAATATCCAATGAGATCAAAAGCAGAGCCCTTGGGGTACCATAATCCTAGTGTTGGTGTGTGAGCTAGATATCGAAGAATATGCTTCACAGCCTTATGGTGTGATTCCTTCGGTGCAGCTTGAAATCGGGCACACATGCAAACACTAAGCATTATATCTGGCCTAGATGCACATAAGTACAATAAAGAACCAATCATGGAGCGGTATACCTTGTGATCGAAGTCAATACCATTTTCATCAGTGCATAGATGGCCATTTGTGGGCATAGGAATTTTGACGCCTTTGCAATCTTGCATGCCGAATTTCCTCAGTACATCTTTGAGGTATTTCTCCTGAGATATGAATATGCCATTGCGCTGCTGACGAATTTGAAGACCTAAGAAGAATTTCAACTCTCCCATCATAGACATTTGATATTCTTCACTCATCATATAGGCAAATTCATCACTATAACGTTGGTTAGTACAGCCAAAGATAATATCATCAACATATATTTGGCACACAAACAGTTCACCATCATATGATTTAGTAAAAAGAGTAGGGTCGAGTGAACCGGGTGTGAAGCCATTCTTCACGAAGAATTCCTTCAATGTATCATACCACGCCCGAGGGGCTTGCTTGAGGCCATAGAGGGCCTTATTGAGTCTGAAGACTTTGTCAGGATTCTTGGGATCTTCAAAACCTGGGGGTTGAGCAACATATACTTCTTCCTCAAGCTTACCATTGAGGAATGCACTTTTCACATCCATTTGATATAAGATGATATCATGATGGTTAGCGTAAGCAAGTAATATGCGAATAGCCTCAAGTCTAGCAACAGGTGCAAAAGTTTCATCGAAATCAATTCCTTCAACCTGTGTGTAGCCTTGAGCTACTAGTCGTGCCTTATTCCTCACCACAAGGCCATTTTCATCTTGCTTGTTGCGGTAGATCCACTTTGTGCCAATGATATTATGCTTGCGAGGATCTGGGCGATTGACCAATTCCCAGACATTGTTCAGCTCGAACTGATGTAATTCTTCTTGCATAGCCTGAATCCACTCCGGCTCCAGAAATGCTTCATCTACCTTAGTGGGCTCTGTGATAGAGACAAAAGCATAGTGCCCACAAAAGTTAGATAAATGTGATGCTTTTGAGCGTGTGAGAGGACCTGGTGCGCTAATGTCATCGATGATCTTCTCCACTTGCACTTCTTTTGCAACGCGTGGATGAGTTGGTTGTCGCTGAGGATTTTGATCAGCATTTTCTTCAGCACCATTTTCCTCATCTTGTTCTTCAGGTGCATCAGCTCGACGTTCTTCATGAACAGGAATGAATTCTTCAGCAGATTCTTCAGTCGGAATGACATCCTCAGTTGCCTTGAGCTTGATAGCATCCTCAGGTGCTGGTTCATCTAACACAGAAGGTAGGTGCTCTCTTTGCGAGCCATTAGTTTCATCGAACCGCACATCTACAGTGTCAACAATCTTGTGAAGAACAATGTTGAAGACTCTGTAGGTGTGCGAGTCCTTTCCGTAACCAAGCATAAAACCTTCATGTGCTTTCGGTGCAAATTTAGAGTTGTGGTGAGGATCTCTAATCCAACATTTAGCACCGAAGACTTTGAAATAACTCACATTGGGTTTCTTGTCAGTGAGGAGTTCATAGGCAGTCTTCTTGAAGAATTTGTGAAGATATACTCTGTTGATGATGTGGCAAGCAGTATCAATTGCATCAATCCAAAAACGCTGAGGCGTTTTGTATTCATCAAGCATAGTGCGAGCCATCTCAACAAGAGTTCTGTTCTTGCGCTCCACGACGCCATTCTGCTGAGGAGTATAGGGAGCAGATAACTCATGAGTAATACCAAGTTCATCAAGATATGCATCAAGACCGGAATTCTTGAACTCAGTTCCATTGTCACTTCTGATATGCTTGATCTTCACACCAAAGTTGGTTGAAGCCCTCGAGGAAAATCGTTTGAAGACTTCCTGCACTTCATGTTTGTAAGTAACAATGTGTACCCATGTATATCGAGAATAATCATCAACAATGACAAAACCATATAGAGATGCATCATTAGTGACTGCTGAATAATGATTAGGTCCTAAGAGGTCCATGTGAAGCAATTCGAATGGACGGGTAGTGGTCATGATAGTCTTCGCTGGATGTTTGGCCTTGGTCATTTTTCCGGCTTCACAGGCTCCGCATAAGTGATCCTTGAGGAATTTGACATTCTCAATGCCAATGACATGCTTCTTCTTCGCAAGCATGTTCAAATTCCTCATGCCTGCATGACCAAGTCGTCGATGCCATAGCCAGCCTTCTGAAGCTTTTGCAAGTGGACACACGGCTGGTTGTGGTCCTGTAGAGAAATCAACAATATACAGATCTCCTCTCCTAAAGCCTTCGAAGACTTTGGAATTGTCAGCTTCCATAATCACAACACAGCGATATTTGCCAAAGACAACAACCATATCAAGATCACAAAGCATTGAGACTGACATGAGATTGTATCCTAAGGACTCAACAAGCATGACTTTGTCCATGTGCTTATCCTTAGAGATAGCAACCTTACCAAGACCCAATACCTGACTTTTGCCTTTGTCAGCAAAGATGATATGCTTCAGAGGTGACGGTGATAAGGGAGCATCCATCAATAGATTCTTGTCACCAGTCATGTGATTTGTACATCCACTATCGAGGACCCATTCAGTGGTTTTGGGTTGATCATCCTGCAGATGAATTAGTGTAGCTTACAATCTCATATGCTTCATCAGTGAAGAATATGATATCAAGTTCATCAGATGAATTTCATCAAGCAGTAAACAGATATAGCAGTATGAGGACGTGTGAAATGAAAGTTCATTTCATCATGATTCGCCTGCGTCCCTTCAGGCATTTTTGTCAGGTCCCCAGCAAATTCTTCAGACGTTAGAGCACGTCTGGAGACCTGACCCTGCAGAAGAGATTAGTTCTTTTTCTTCACCACCCACATCTGGAGGGGTGGCAAAGAGTTCATCATTCTGCGAGCACCATATGAGAAAGGTGGCAAAGATGCCAAACCATTTCGCTTCACATAAGAGGGGTTAGGGTAAGCATATGAATAAGCAGAGTAATTCTTCGAGGACTTATGAACATAATGGTTTGAAGAATAATGCACATATTCATAGCCCTTAGCTCTACCCTGCGAGACAGAGTTGTTAGCACGATGATAATCATATGAGGACTTTGATCCAGTTGAGGAATTTGATCCATGTGAAGAATTTGGTCCATATGAGGACTTGGATCCATATGAAGAATTTGGTCCATATGAAGAATTTGATCTGGGGTTCCTGTTCTTCACAGGTGGTGTCATGAGGACATTCACCTGAAGACTTTCAACACAACTTTTGGGAACCCAGATTTTCTTCATAGGGGAACCGTTCCTGCAGTTAGTGCCAACATATCTAGCAAATACTTCACCATTCTGATTTTTGAACAGTTTATAGTTGGAGTCAAATGACTCATCAGAAGAATGAGGAGATTCACATGTAAAGCCAGATAAGTTAGATGGATCAACTGGAGGTCCCTTTGCAGCAACCCATGAGGTTTTGGGGTACTGCTCAGGCTTCCAATATGTTCCATCAGCATTGAGTTTCCTCTCAAAGGCAATACCCTCTTTCCTAGGGTTTCTGTTGAGGATCTGCTTTTTGAGCACATCACAAAGTGTCTGATGCCCTTTGAGGCTTTTGTACATGCCTGTCATGTACAATTCCTTCAGCCCTGCATTGTCAGTGATACTAGCAATGTCCTCAGATGAGGAATTAGTGATAGCAGAGGCAGATGAAGAATTTGTAACATTTGAAGCATTTGAACATTCAGGTGAAGAATTAGCAGATTCACGTTCAATGCACTTTAAGCATGGAGGAACAAATTCTTCCTGAGAAGCGCTGATTTGTTGAGCTAGTAATGAATCGCGCTCCTTCTGAAGATCTTCATAACACACTCTTAGCTTTTCAAGATCTTCCTTTCTTTGAAGAGATTCAAGAGAAAGCTTCTCGTGATCAGTCAAGAGGGTATTATGTTGATCTTGAAGGGCGTCAAACTTGGAGTGAATTCTCTGAAGACATTCACCCAATGCTTTTGACTGATCCATTTCTTTGCGCAACATATTATCACTTTTTTCTAGCATATCTTGAGTTTGTTCTAAAGCCGTTTGTTGTTTAGTGGCAACGCAAATAAGTTTGGTATAGCAGGATTCAATATCATCATCAGATTCATCATTGTCAGATTCATCATTATCAGATTCATTATCACAAGACTCGGATGAGGAGCATTCGGTTACCTCAGCACCGTTTGCCATGAGACAAGATGCAGAAGATGATGATTCTGGCTCGAAAGTCATCGTTTTGAGAGATTCCTTGAAGTCCTCAAACCAGGGATCATGACGAGTTCGATGACCTTCATAGACATCAGAGATTCGGTCCCAGATGAGCTTCGAATTGCCAAGATGCATAATTCGCCCGAATTGATCTCTGGATAGGCAGGAGCAGATGATATCCTTCGCTATGATGTCAAGTCGAGTGTACTTGCGAATATCATCAGCATTCGCCATCTTGCATAGATCAGTAAGACCAATCTCAGTGACGGTCCACAGCTCGCTGTTCTTTGCCATGAGGCGCTTCCTCATCATGGCCTTCCACTTGGGATAGTCATGACCGTCAAAGATAGGGCATGTCACTTTCTTCATACCTGCGGTCGACATAACTAAAACTCCAGGCGGTTAAACCAAAATCACACAGAACAAGGGAGTACCTTGCTCTGATACCAATTGAAAGTGCGTTATATCGACTAGAGGGGGGTGAATAGGCGATTTTTATGAATTCTTCACTGAGGAATTTGCTGGTGAGGAAATTCCTTAGCGAAGAACTACTTGCAGCGGAATAAGTACTCAGAAGTAAACATAACAGGATACAAACATAGTCATCATGATGAAATGAAGACTAGCACAGAGTACAGAAAGCGTAAACACAGGATAACAAGATGAAGACAAACAGACTGAAGAAATTGAACTGAGGAATTTGTGAAAGTCTTCAGTCAAAGTCTTCAAGCACAGATATGAACAACATACAACACAGTAATGAGGAAATGAAAGAGTTGAGGAAATAGAACCAGTTAGTTGGTGAAGACAATGATTTGGTAAACCAGTTCCAACTGCTGTCTCAGTTGTACGTCTGGTTGGAGCGGCTGAGTATTTAAACTCGAGGACACACAGTCCCGGACACCCAGTCTCTGAGCCGCAACTCAGGACACCCAGTCCTCACCGTATTCTCCTTGAACTAAGACCACGCAGGCCTCGTCCAATCACTCGTGGTAAGTCTTCAGGTGACTTCCAAACCTTCACAGACTTGGTCACTCGGCGATCCACAATTCCTCTTGGATGCTCTAGACCTTGACGCCTAACCGTCTGGAAGAAGCACAGTCTTCAAAGGTAACAAGCGTCGGATCCACGCAGGATCAATTTCTTCAGTGATGCTCAATCACTTTGGGTTTGTGGGGGTTTGGTTTTGGGATTTTCCTCACTTGATGATTTTCGCTCAAAGTCCTCGGAGGATGGGTTGCTCTCAAATGACAAGTGTCAAGTTCTCTCGGAGCAGCCAACCAACTAGTGGTTGTAGGGGGCGGCTATTTATAGCCTAGGGAGCAGCCCGACATGATAAGACATAAATGCCCTTCAATGATATGACCGTTAGGTGGATAAGATATTTTGGACAGCCGGCGCGCAGCACAGCAACGGTCGGAAATTTGACTCTCAAATTCCTCAGGGCTATCATGTTCCTCACTGTGTAGGCAATTCGCACTGGCGAATTCCTAACTCCTCAGTCAGAGCAAAGTCCTCAGTGACCAGAAGAACTGCGTCTCTGTCACTGAAGAAATTGACTGAACTGTATGAGATTTCCAATGGCTTCACTCGAAGGGATTGGTAGGTGTAGGATTTTGAGTTGAGCATCACATGGAAATTTTTCCTTAGTATTTCCTCGACCCCCTTTAACAGTACGGTGTTTCCTATGACTCAAGAAAGAGAAAATGAAACTACGAAAACAAAAGTCTTCACGCTTCATGTTCCTCAAGTGAATACCAAGTCTTCAAGGTCACACCAATTTCTTCACTTTCAAAGTCTTCAGAAAGTCTTCAGAATATCAAAGTCTTTAGTCGAAGAACTTCATTTTTAGGGGTCGACTTTCTCTGTAAATATCAAACTCCTCATAGGCTTAAGGACCTGTGTACACTCACAAACGCATCAGTTACTTAACCTATAAGTCTTCAATACACCAAAATCACTAAGGGGCACTAGATGCACTTACAATTGTCAACTCCATTCTAAGAAGCTTGTGTGTATCCTCGCATCATGAAATTTTATAGCATTCTGATCATATTTTCTCCATGTTTCTTACCCATCTCTCTTTTAGAAAGTAAGGTTGAACGATACAAGACTTCCTCCATTGGGATCGTATTCGAGGAAAATATCTTGCAGGAATTCTCTATGCTCCAATGTTGATGTAAGTACCTGTTGTATATCACTATATTTTTACATCAGCATGTATTTTGTTAATCGGCGTGAATCTAACCTTTATCTGATCTAAAATTAGTTGTAGCAAAATGTTAAAGGCGCCAATGTTGATTTTTGTAAGGAAAACTGCGTGGTAGTTTTGCATACTGAGCCGCATGAGTGTACTATCTCATATCATGCACATTACTGAATTGTAGTGCTGCTCTGGTTGCCCATTCATTCGTTATGTCAATGTTGCTTTATTATTACCTTACCTGGTTGATGATAGCTGTGCCATATTGTGTTAATTTGGCGTAGGCTAGTTGCCCAAACATTCGTTGTGTCAATGTTGCTTTCCTATTATCTGAGTTGGCTAATGATAGTAATGCTAGTGTGTTAATTTGGTGCAGGCTGCTGAAGATAAGAAGACAAACTCTGAAAACAGCAAGGCAACCCCATTGTTTCTTTTTAATAAATCTAGGCCAGGTAATATGGCAATAACTCATGATTAATCTTTTTGGTTCCCCTCCTAATTTATGTTATGATGCAGTGGTCGAGACACTTTCCATTATCAATAATACAAGCCTGCCAAAATCGCCATTTGAATCTGTTCAGTATCCTCTGTCTCGAATGCAACAGAAAAAAAATGTATGTTTGTGAACCAATTAATGGCTGAAGCAATGATGGAAATGGTGGAGGAATCAGAGGTGCCGAGTTGTGCGACACAACAACTGATCAATGTTTTCAGAGACAATGTAGCAAAGCAGCAAGAACTTTCCCACATGCTTATGGGCGTCATCAGTGCTGACCCTGCAGATTGTGACGTTGTAGATCGTTAGGTTCTGTTCATTTATTTGCACTGGCATCAATCTTTGATTGCCCAGCGGATGTAATTTCCTGTAATATATGCTGGATGTGCAACGGTTTTCCCTGTATGCCTTACCTTTGCTTGATCGGTTTTGGTCCTGTGCATAATTGCTCGTCGTAATGGGCTCAAATTATCTTATTTGGCCTAAAGACATGTATGAACTTTAGTGGGCCCATTAAGTTAATGGGTAGTTACTAGGCCGAAAGATAATGGTCGGCCCTCTTACGTCCCGGGTTGTTAACAGGCCGACATCGAAGCGGGCAACAGGTGGGCCCAATTGATTTCACGGGCCATTAACAGGTCGTTACTAAGTTCGGGCTACATATGGCCCAACTATACTATAGGCCTTTAGCAGGCCGAAAGAGACAACGGACTTGTACTGGACCGTGAAGAGCATGGGCCGCTAAGAGGCCGAAAGTCAAGGTGTATTGTAAATGGCCCAACTGTGTTGTGGGCCTTTAGCATGCCGAAAGAGAAACCGGGCTGGTATTGGACCATGAAGGGCATGGTCCATTAAAAGGCCAAAACTAAGGTCCGACTACAAATGGTCCAACTCAATTATGGTCCGTTAACAGGCCGAAAGGCACATAGGGCCGGGAATTGGCCCAACACTTAAATGGGTCGCTAAAAGGCCAAAACTCAGGTCCGACTACAAATGGCCCAACTGATTTATGGGCCATCAACAGGCTAAAAGAGACACCATGCCGGAAATTGGCCCAACACTTAAATGAGTCGCTAAAAGGCCGAAACTCAGGTCCGACTACAAATTGCCCATCTGATTTATGGGCCGTCAACAGGCTGAAAGACAAACCGGGCCGGAAATTAGCCCAACATTTAAATGAGTCGCTAAAAGGCTGGAAGATGTACATCCTGAAAATTGGCCCATCCATTGAATGGGCCGTTAACAGGCCGAAATCTCATCGGGCCGATATTGAGCCCAAATATATAGCGGGCTTTTAATGGGCTCGAATTGACAACTGGCTACAATGGTGTCATATCTTTAACGGGCCGTTGACGGGCCGAATTGGCACATCTCATATGGGTCTTGGGCTTAGATGGACCTGACACAGGTAGGCCTTATATGGGCCAGCCTGCTAATTTTTACTGGGCCGGCCTTTTTCACCTGAATGGACCACTGTTGGGCCATGTCACGTGTCGACCTATCATAGGCGCCTCCTGTCCAATGAGTGGATGACATCTGTCCCAACGGTGAGGCAACACGTGTTTCCTCCGGCCAATGATGATTTTACACGTGTAAAATTCCCATTGGTCCGGGCTGTTAACGGGTTATCGGATCCAAAACCAGACTCAATAGCTTAACGGTATTCCTTTACGGTGGATGCCACGTGTCGGTCACCCTTGACGAAATCACTTTTGTGACACGCAATTTATCATCATGGAAGTGGACACTTCCGTGATGATAATTTTGGTAATGTCATGGAATACTTCTACGACAGCACAAGTATGACTATCTTGATTCTGTCATAAAATCGTCATGGATGTACATGCATGACAAAAAACGCGACCTACTACGACAAACACGTATCATCACGGAAGTGTATTTTTTTGCAGTGTCACTCTCATTTATAGACTTCCAGATCTAAGTATTTTATAAAAACAACAAAATAAATGACATTCCAAGAATAGCACACATCATGTGAAGAAGCAAAAACTTAGGGACTAGTCGATAATTGTTGATGAAGAAAGGTGGGATGCCTACCGGGGCATCCCCAAGCTTAGATGCTTGATACTTCTTGAAATATTTTCTTGGGATGCCTTGGACATCCCCAAGATTCAACTTTTGTGTCTCCTTAATTCCTATTATATGACGGTTTACCTAAATCTTAAAAACTTCATCCACACAAAACTCAACAAGAACTCGTAAGATACGTTAATATAATTCAACTGAAAAACCTTATCATTTTGTACTGCAGAAAATCACTAAAATTATAACGTAATATTGCATAATAAATGCATCTACATATTTAATACTCGTCTCCTCAAATAGAATACTTAAACAAGCAAACATATGCAAAGATAACAGCAATCTGCCAAAACTGGATAGTCTGTAAAGGATGCAAGAATATTCATAATTATTTAACTACAAAATTTTTGAAAAATTACCACACTGTAGAAAATTTATCATATCTTATTGTGCAAAAAAAATTCAACATTTATCACATTCTCACTTTTCTCAAGAATTCGCGCACTAGCGTGCAACTTTCTGTTTTCAAACAGCCACATATAGACTTACAAAATAAGCATGGTAAAGGCTATACTTGACATTTTTATTGAAGTAAAGATAAAAAACATTATTATAAATAAAAGCAAGAAAATTATAATAAAATTAAATGATGCTCCAAGCAAAACACATACCATGTGACGATTGAAATTATAGCTCCAAGTGAGGTCATCGATAATGTTGGAGAGGAAAGAGGGGATGCCTTTCGGGGCATCCCCAAGCTTAGTTCCTTGGATCTTCCTTGAATATTAACTTGGGGTTCCTTGGGAAACACCAAGCTTAGGGTCTTGTCACTCCTTATTCTCCACATATTGACATCTCACCGAAAACTTGAAAACTTCAATCACACAAAACTTAACGGAACTTCTTGAGATAGATTAGTATGATAAAGCAAATCATTCACTTTGGTACCGTCACAGACAAGATTCATAATTGTTCTCACACAGTTCCTACTGTACCTTATCATTTCCACAATTTATATTGAGCAACATAAGCCATAGAAACTAGGAGACAATCAAACTACGCATTGAAAACAGAATTTGTCAAAAACAGAATAGTCTATAATGATCTGAACAATGACTGTACTTTTGCAACTTCAAAAATTCTGAAAATTTGGACAATGTAGGTAATTTGTATATAAATCATCTGTAACAAATGAAGATCAAAATCATGTACCAGTGAATTTTGAAGTTTCCTGGACTGAGCACAAAAGTTTCCATTTTTGCACAGAATCAAGTCAACTATCATCCACACTATCCAAAAGCTTTACTTGGCACTTTATTGAAACAAAAGCTATAAAACATGATAACCACAGTAGCTTAATCATTTGTACACACAAAACCAGTAGGTGTAAATGTTGGATTGTCTCCCAACAAGCGCTTTTCTTTAATGCCTTTTAGCTAGGCATGCAGATTTCAATGTTGCTTGCATAAAAGTACAGAATTGAAACATAAAGAGAGCATCATGAATCACAAGTTCCTATCTCATAATAATTTTCAGTAGCATCATAAATGGATTCATCAATATAACTATCACACAAATCATTCCTTTCATTATCCACAAGCATAGTATTTTTATTACTCCACATAAGAAATTTTATTCTCATTCATAATAGTGGGAGTATCATAGGAAACTTGAATACTATAAATTGTTTCCACATTAAAACAGTAATGTCCAGTAAAAGGATATTCAAAATTATGACAATAATTATCACTACTTTTTATAACATAAGTATCATCACAATAATCATCATAAGTAGCAACTTTATTCTCATCATAGTCAATTGAAACCTCTTCTGAAATAGTGGAGTCATTACTAAATAAAGTCATGACCTCTCCAAATCCACTTTCATAAATATTGCAATAATCATAAATAGGAGGCATTCAATCATCATAAAAAATTGATTATTCAAAGTAGGGGGACTAAAAAGACCATCTTCATTCAACATAGCATCCCCAAGCTTGTGGCTTGGCATATCATAAGCATAATCACTCTCATCAATAATTGTATGAATAACACCAATAGTATAACAATTATTATCATCATAATTTCCCAAGTTGGTGCCAAAAGTATTTTCAATATTATAAGAAGTATCATTATCTTCCCAATCATAATCATCAAAACAAGCAATAGGCATAACAAAATCATCATTAATAGTTCTTTCGGACATTGTGCCATAAGACAAAGAAGCAATATCATCATCAAGTGCATCATCTTCCACCATTATTTTTTATTCATTTTCATGAGGCACAACAATAATAGGAGCAATATTATTTGGGAGGGATACCTTTTTACCTCTATTTTTTCTTCTTTTCTCATTCTTCACCACATCATGTGTGGGTTCAATCAATTTTTCCGAGCTTCTTATTGATGAGATTGGTTGAATAGGGACCTCCTTCTCGTCACCTATTTCATCATGAGAGACAATACAAAGGAAAGTGATAATATTTACTCTTTCATTAGTATTCCTTTTATATTCTATTGGTTTTACCGTCTTTCTATAGTTGGCAATATAAGCATTTTGATTGCAATTTACCATGCAAAACATATGGATTTCTGTCAAATTTGTTTCAGCATGGTCTATGAATATGAATGCTTCAAACCAACCATATTTATGTGACAATTATTCACACCCCAAAAATAAACAAAGTTCATTATAAAGTTCAAGGGTGATCAAATTATTTAAATATGTGGACACAATTCGATCATGAAAAAGCATGCATTGGAAATTAAGGTGACCAACTTTATTGCAAAGTTCACAAGTAATAGGATAAAGAGAACATAATTTTTTAGCAAATTCATCTATCACTTTGAGAAAAAAAATTGTTCTATCATATTTATGCTTCTTACAAAATCTATCATCCCTATAAAGCATGTCTTCACAAAGTCTTTCCACTCCACAAAAATTGACATGCTTATAAGAAAGATTTTTGTCATGACTAGTGCAATCATCATTAGTATTTTGGATATTCATAGATTTCATACTAAAAGCATTGCAATCATGCTCATCATTCAAAGTTTTTATGCCAAACATATTATTCTTCTTCTATCAATTGAGCACAATTTTTGTTTCCATCTTTTTTAAGAAAGACATGGTAAAGACGAATAATATGAGGCCACCTCAATTCCATTTTTTGTAGTTTTCTTTTGTAAACCAAACTAGTGATAAAATAAGAAACTAAAAGATTCAATTGAAAGATCTAAATATATACCTTCAATCACTCACCTCCCCGGCAACGGCGCTAGAAAAGAGCTTGATGTCTACTTCACAACTTGTTCTTGTAGACTCGTGTTGGGCATCCACGCGGAGAGATTTGTAGGACAGTTGGAAATTCCCCTCAAGTGGAAGACCTAAGGTTTATCAGTCTGTGGGAGGCATAGGATGAAGATGGTCTCTCTCAAACAACCCTGCAACCACACAACAAAAAGTCTCTTGTGTCCCCAACACACCAAATAGAATGGTAAATTATATAGGTGCACTAGTTCGGCGAAGAGATGGGGATACAAATGTGGTAATGATAGTAGATATTGATTTTTGTAAGAGGAACAATAAAAAACAGCAAGGTAACAGTAACAAAAGTGAGCACCAACGGTATTGCAATACTTGAAAATGAGGCCTAGGGTCCGTACTTTCACTAGTGCAATCTCTCAACAGTGCTAATATAATTGGATCATATAACCGTCCCTCAATTCGCGATGAAGAATCACTCCAAAGTTCCTATTTAGTGGAGAACGTAAGAAGAAAAAAAATTAGGGTACGAAACCACCTCAAAGTTATCCTTTCCGATCGATCTATCCAATAGTTCATATTAAAATAACACCAAGTTATCCTTTTCGATCGATCTATCCAAGAGTTCATACTAAAATAACACCATATGAAATACATCAAACAACTCTAATGTCACCTAGATACTCCAATGTCACCGCGGGTATCAGTGAGTTGATTATACGATATGCATCAAACAATTTCAGATTCATAATACTCAACTCAACACAAAGAACCTCAAAGAGTGCCCCAAGATTTCTACCGGAGAAACAAAGACAAGAAAGTGCATCAACCCCTATGAATATATTACCCCAATGTCACCTCGGGAATCTAGAGTTGAGTGCCAAAACATATATCAAGTGAATCAATATGATACCCCACTGTCACCACGGGTATTTATAGAAAGACATACATCAAGTGCTCTCAAGTCCATAAAAGTATTCAACCCGATAATAACGAAATCTCAAAGGGAAAACTCAATCTATCACCACAAGATAGAGGGAGAAACACCATATGATCCAACTATATTAACAAAGCTCGCGATACATCAAGATCGTGCCAAATCAAGAACACAAGAGAGAGACAGAGAGAGAGATTAACCACATAGCTACTGTTACTTCTTGAGCTTGTGTTGATTTTTCCCTTGAAGAGGAAAGGGTGATGCAGCAAAGTAGAGATAAGTATTTCCCTCAGTTAAGAACCAAGGTATCAATCCAGTAGGAGGCACAAGCAAGTCCCCAATATATGCACCTACACAAACTAACAAACACTTGCACACAACGCCGAAAAAGGGGTTGTCAATCCCTTCACGGTCACGAACAAGAGTGAGATAGACATAGGTATAAAAGATAAATCAAAGAGCAAAATAAAGTAAATATAAATAAAGTGCAGTAAGGTATTTTTTGTGTTTTTTTGGTTTATAGATCTAAAAATATATGATGGAAAAAAGACCCGGGGGCCATAGGTTTCACTAGAGGCTTCTCTCTTGAAGAAATTATACGGTTGGTAAACAAATCACTGTTGAGCAATTGATAGAAAAGCACATAATTATGAAGACATCTTGGCAGTGATCATGAATGTAGGCATCACTACTACTATTACTCCACACATCGACCGACTCCTGCCTGTTGTCGGTGAAAACTGGCAGATCTCGGGTAGGGGGTCAGGCAGGGGACACGATGTTTACCCAGGTTCGGGCCCTCTTAATGGAGGTAATACCCTACTTCCTGCTTGATTGACTTTGATGAGTATAGGGGTTACAAGAGTTTATCTACCTCGAGATCGTTATGGCTAAACCCTAGATGTCTAGCTTGTATGATTGTGTTCTCGCCTACGGACTAAGCCCTCCGGTTTATATAGACACCGGAGGGCTCTAGGGTTGTACAGAGTCGGTTACAGAGAAAGGAAGGTGCATGATCCGAACGCCAAGCTTGCCATCCAAGCAAGGGAGTGTCCTATCCGGACATGGGGGAGGTCCTTCTACCTTGTATCTTCACGACCATGGTTCGTGAAGGCCAAGTCCTCGAGGACCCCATAGTCCAGGACTCCCTTAGTAGCCCCTGAATCAGGCTTCAATGATGATGTGTTCGGCGTACAGATTGTCTTCGGCATTGCAAGGCAGGTTCCTTCTCCGAATACTTCAACGCAGTCATCCACTCAAAACAGTTGTATACGGCTTTATTAAATAATTAAAGCCTTAAGCTATAAGGGCAAAAATATTCGAAATAAAATAAGCAACATCCATAGGCGAGTTTTCCAGCGAGGCGTTATGTCCTGGCCTGGTTAGAATTCTGAACTGTTTCACAACCTCGTTTCGTATTTTGAGGCACGACCATTAACACATCTTGTCGAAGCAGAGATCATGTCCCCTTATCACGGGATTCTCATTAACAGGGGCTTGGGTAATCCAACCGTGTCGTTCACATGTTCGCTTGGGAATAGGCGAGATTTAAGGCTTGTGAGGGGGCGCTTGACATCCACTACCTTTATAAGAAGATAAGGATCCACATTTTTTACCCCACACCTTCTTCCTTCTTCGCAAATCTGCCGTTGGAGCTCCAGCGCCCAAGTCTCAATCCTTTCCATCGCCACCAAGCACCCCTAGGCATGTCCAGATCTGGAGCATAGGGCAAATGGATGGCCACCTCTGTTATAGAAGAGAACATCATGGAGCTTCGAGAAGCTAGGTATCTAGCCACGGACATAGTCCAGCGGCTTCCTGCCAAAAAGCAGATCATTCCCACCCCGGAGCCTAACAAAAGGGTAGTGTTCATCCCCCATTTCCTCGCGGACTAGGGTTTCCCCTTCATCCTTCTGACCGCGGTCTCATGTTCTACTATGGGCTAGATTTTCATGATCTAGCCCCAAACTCCTTCCTGAACCTCTCAGAGTTTATCATCATGTGCGAGGCATTCCTACGTGTCCCTCCCCGCTTTGGTCTATGGCTCAAGGTCTTCAATGTGAAGCCAAAGGTTGTCGAGGGACAACACGCGGAGTGCGGCGGCGCCATGGTGAGTAAACTCCCCAACGTCAACTGGCCAAAAGGGACCTTTGTGGAGAGTGTCAAAGGATGGCGGCAGGGGTGGTTCTATATCACGGAACCCCGTGATGCCGCATGGGCTGCTACTCCTGAGTTCAAATCTGGGCCCCTAATGCAGCTTACATCCTGGATTAATAAGGGTCTGGATTGAGAATCGCCTGACGAGATGATGGCGCTAGAGAGCCGTGTTAAGGGCGCGATAAACAAGAACACCAGCTTCGCCAGCGTGATCCAGGTGATGCTTTTTCGCCGGATTATCCCTTGTCAACGCCGGACTCAATATATGTGGGAATTCGACCTGGCCGGTCCTCGGACACTGCAGTGGTTCTTCGGCATGATGCACGAAGACATATGGAAGCTGCTCTTCAAGAGTCAAAATTCATGGCCAGAGATATCCGAAGACCGCAGCTATGACTACGCACGTCCGGCCACACCCGTAAGTTTTTATGATAGCTTTTATTTGTAATTCCAAGGAGTATATTGAACCCTCTTACTTCCGCAGGGCTGGACAAAGAAGGCAGAGCAGATCAACTATCCGGCTTTGCTGCCTAAAGACCAGGCGTCCCCTTTGCTGACAAAGATGCTGGTTCCGGCGCCGTATCAGGTGCCGGAGAAGAAGGCCAAGAAGAAGGGCCAGGATGCCAGAAGTGGCCTTCGCCATAAGGGTGCTTCGGACGTTGTGTCCGAAGACACCAAATCCTCCTCCTCTCATGAAGAAGATGTAGAGGAGGAAGAAAGCAACTCTTCCCCTAAGGGGAGGAAGAAGAAAAGGGCGGCTTCCACGGATCTGGAGGTGGAGGCGGCCAAGAAGGGAAAACCCTCGTTTTCGGATGATTCCAAAGCGGATGCCGAGCCCACCCCAAAGCGGTGCCCCAGGCCGAAGCATTCGGCTGGATCATAAGTATCCAAAGACACCATATACATATCCTATTTTATACCTTATTATTTTACCATACTGAAGTGCGCATTATAGCCTGACTCGCGATCTCCCCCAATGATCATCGTCATCTGGGAACTCGCTAGGGACGAATGCGATGGAGAGCGAGTCGCCTCCGAAGATCTCTCCACCCACTACCTAGGATAACACCAAAGTGTTGTCTCGGGAGGCCATGAAGGTGGCGATGGAGGGTAATACCTCTATTGCCGAAGAGAGGGGGAAATCAACCCCCACGGAGACCGGCGATGGAGGCAACGCTCAATTCGGCCACCAACCGAATATTATTCCGGAGACCCATACGTCTCTAGAATCGGACCAACAGTCTTCGAGAGAGAAGGGGGCGTGCCGTCTCCACCGGCGTTCTCTATCAATCCAGAGGCGCTGGACACTCTGATGGAAGCGCTTCAAAGTGTTTCCATTGTGGATGAGCACCATACCCTTATGGGTACAGTGGTTGAAAAGGTTTGGTCTGCTAAAAGCGGATTGAAACAAGCCTACACCAGCCTTCTAACAGGCTTTGAGGTATGTGAAGTAATATATTTTTAGTTATTTACACTACAAAAAAAGACACATCCGTGACATTTTGGGCGGAACGAATTTTTTTTCTGTCATACATATGACACTTCTATGATGATAATTGTGACAAAACCCGGTATCATCATAGATGTGGTGGGCTCCTACTTCTGTGACAAAAAATCATGACAGAAAATGGGCTTTTCGTCCTGGGCGGGCCGGAGACGCAGCTGCATGACATTCTTTGGGCCGTCAATGACGGAAAAAACCGTGGTAGAAGTGAGGGGAGGAAAATTTTGGGGAGGTGCCTGTTATGGTGGGAGAGCGATGCGCGTTTCTCTCGTACAGGTACGCGCGTGTGTGCGAGGCATTGGCTCTAACTAAACCTGAGCGAGGCGTTGGGCTCTAACTGAACCCGAGTGATTGCACTGCAGGCTATGCATTACTGAACCCGAGCGATCGATCGATGGCAGTTAACTAAACCCGATGGAGTGATTCCTTTGCTACTGCTGCTAACTGAAGCCGATCTATTGGATGAACAGTGAGCGTTGTGGGGGGCTTTGGATGAACAGTGAGCGGTGGCGTTGCCTCTGGATGAACAGGACCCCGTGGTGTGGAGGGCTGGATGAACAGTAGACGGTGGAGGGGTGGCCGTGGAGGGGTGGTTGAACAGGACTCCGTGGTGTGGAGGGTTGGATGAACAGTAGACGGTGGAGGGGTGGCCGTGGAGGGGTGGTTGAACAGGACCCCGTGGTGCGGGGGGCTGGATGAACAGTAGACGGTGGAGGGGTGCCCATGGAGGGGTGGTTGAACAGTAGCCGGTGGAGTAGCGCGCGGTGGAGGCTGGATGAACAGGAGCCCGTGGAGGCTAGAGGAGGTCGACGGTAGCCCGTGGAGGCTGGAGGAGGTCGACGGTGGAGATGAACAGTATCCCGTGGAGTCCCGTTTTGCGGTACGCCACACCCCTCCCACCCATTTTGACCGTAGCGCTCCAACACAAGTCCGTTTCGTCTGATTTACGGTACGCCACACCCCTCCCTATCAACAGGACCCCCGTTTCGACCGTAGAAGGTCCGTTTCCTCCGTTATGTGGTACGCCACACCCCTCCTGATCAACAGGACCCCCGTTTCGACCGTAGGAGGTCCGTTTCCTCCATTTTGCGGTACGCCAGGCCCCTCCCGATCAACAGGACCCCGTTTCGAACGTGGCAGGTCGAACACAAGGCCGTTTCCTCCGTTGTGCGGTACGCCAGGCCTCGATTCCATCGCCTGTTCCGTCCAAGCCCTCCCGATGATTACGACCACGCATTCCATTCCAACCCAGCCGGTTGGCTCCCCATGAACACGACGACGATGCTGTTTCTCCGTTCCGACCCAGCCATGTATGTATGCGCGATAGGCGTTAGAGACCCTGCCCGTATGTACGTACGTGGCCGTATTTTCTTTCTTGCACCCTCGCCGCTGTACGTACGTGTACATGCTACGTGCGCGCCTCTACAACGACACGTGCACACCTCTACTATGACACGTGCGCGCCTCTACATCCACCAGTATATATGTACGTACACATTCGCGACTAGAATGACAACGCTACGTACGCTTCGACCAGGTGGGTCCCGACTGTCAGGCACTTCCTTGCGTGCGAAGATGTAGCTGATGGGTCCCAGCAGTCAGGGGGGCGAATCGGTTTTTTTCGGACGCACTTCCTTGTGTGCGAAGATGTAATTGGTGGGTCCGAGCAGACAGGGGGAAACATTTTTTTTCGCTAAATACGGTGGCCCGTCCGGTGGGTCCCCGCTGTCAGATGGAGGAATAATTATTTTGCGCGTAATAAGGAGGCACTTCCTTGCTGCGGCCGTGGACCCAGCTGTCAGCCTCTCCACGTACAGTCCACGTCCGATGGAATCCATTCCTTGACCACGTTGACCACGCCGCGCCGAGAGCACCAGGGCGGTGGATGACGGCGAGGCCTAGGAAGGGGACGACACAAAGCCAGGTAAGACGCGATAGTGGATGCCCACGCGTAGAGGAGTACGAAGGTTCACTGGTTCGCTGCGGTGTGAGGCTGCCGTCGCCGCAGAATAACAGGGGGTGTGGGTGAGTAGAGGGATGGCCTGGCCAGCAGTGGGAGTAGTAGGGCGCGGTGAGGCCTCCGTCGCATCACAGCCGGCCATGGGAGACAGGAGCACGAGGCACGACCAGCGCTGGTTTGGGCGGCTGGAGCAAGAAGACCAGAGGTTGAAGAAGCACTACGGCCGTTGGATGGACATCGTACGGTCACTGGAGCTAGAATCATGCATATTGACTAAGTTGACAAAGCCCTCCGTCCCCGTCAACTAGTAGGCCCACAAGTCAGCCTGCCACTGTACTGGGTCCCAGCTAACAGGGGGAGTATTCATTTTTTTGTGCGTAATAAGGAGGCACTTCCTTGCGTGCGAAGATATAGCTGGTGGGCCCGAGCTGTCAGCGGCGGTAACATTTTTTCGCAATATACTGAGGCCCTTTCGGTGGGTCCCTGATGTCAGGTGGACGAATCATTATTTTGCGCGTAATAAGGAGGCATTTCCTTGCGTACGGCCGTGGACCCAGCTGTCGGCCTCTCCGTGTACAGTCCACTTCAGATGCATGTCGGTCGTTGACCATGTTGACCAGGTCGCATCGAGAGCACCAGGGCGGTGGACGACGGCGAGGCCTAGGAAGGGAACGACACGGAGGCAGGGGTCACTCAGCAGTTGTTTCCCACGCGGAGGGGAGTGCGACTGAACGAGGGTTTACTGGTTTGTCTGTCATCCCTGGAGAATAAAAGCAGGTGTGGGTGAGTAGAGGGATGGCTAGGCCAGCGATGGGAGTACGGTGGGTTGGTGAGGCCTGCGCGGCAGCACAGCCGGCCGCGGGGAGGAGGGAGCAGGAAGTCCTGCCGGCGCTTGTTTGAGCGGCTGGAGCAGGAAGAGCAGAGATTGAAGAAGCACGACGGCCGTTGGATGGCCATCCAACAGTCACTGCTTGTGCGTCAACCTTTTTTAGGAAAGCCTCAAATCTGTGGAAAAGAGCATACAGCCCATCTGCCATTATTTCTAATAATTTACAGCCCATTTCCTAATTCTTAAGGGTTTTTTGGAGCCCATATTATTTTGTTAGCATTACATCCCATATTGTGGCCAAGGTTAAAAAATTATACGAAATTTTGCATACTTCGGTGCGGTCCGAACTGTTTTTAATCCCGAAATTTCGACTCACATTCAAACTGGTTTTAAAAATAAATGTATATGAATATAAAATCCAACAAATTCTCCATGCATAAAAATTAGTGTAATTTAAAATCTCGAAATGAAAAAAAAGATATTTGAAACTAATTGCCGCTTTGATGTGTTTTAAAAATGTACAACCCATTTCTCATTACTGATGGGCTATTTTCTCGGCCAGCCGACTGAAAGCTCTCCTCGTCTTGAAAGATTTGCAACCCAACAGGCCTGACAAAGCGACTTACTTGGCAAATCACAAAAAAACTTGGCTGTGGCCATGGACCCAGCTATCAGCCTCTCCACGTACAGTACTCTTTCGATGGAAGTCGTTCCTTGACCATGTTGACCACGCCGCACCGAGAGCACCATGGCGGTGGACGACGGGGAGGCCTAGGAAAGGGACAACGCGGAGCCGGGGAAGACACGGCAGTGGAAGCCCGTGCGGAGAGGAGTATGAGGGTTCACTGGTTCGGCTGCGGTGTGAGGCTGCCGTCGCCGCAGGGCATGGCCAGCGGTGAGAATAGTAGGGGGTGGTGAGTCCTCCGCGGCAGCACAGTCGGCCACGGGAGGCAGGAGTATGAGGCACGACCGGCGCTGGTTTGGTCGGCTAGAGCAAGAAGACCAGAGGTTAAAGAAGCACTACGGCCGTTGGATGGACATCGTACGGTCACTGGAGCTAGAATCGTTCATATTGACTAAGTTGACAAAGCCCTTCGTCCCGGTCAACTTAGTAGGCCCACAAGTCAGCCTCCCACCAAGGTGGGTCCCAACTAGCAGGGGGAGTATTCTTTTTTTTTGCGCAATAAGGAGGCACTTCCGGTGGGTCCGAGCTGACAGCGGGGGGGGGGGACGTTTTTTCGCGAAATACGGTGGCCCGTGAGGTGGGTCCCAGCAGTCAGGGGGCAAACATTTTTTTTCACAAAATACGGTGGCCCGTCCAATGTGTCCCTCCAGTCAGTTGGAGGAATCGTTATTTTCCGCGTGATAAGGAGGCACTTACTAGCTGCGGCCGTGGACCCAGCTGAGACTCTCCACGTACAGTATACTTCCGATGGAAGTCGTTCCTTGACCACGTTGACCTCGCCGCGTTCTATTGCATGCATGCGTCGATGGGCGTGGTGCGTCCCCACTGTCAGCCTCTCACGTACAGTCATCTTTTGATGACTCTCGGTTGTTTACCATGTTGACCACACAGTGCCGAGCGCACCCAGACTGGAACGACCCGGAGATGGGGAAGACGGGGCAGTGGAGTCGCAAATGGAGAGGAGTGGGAAACTTCACTGGTTCGGGTGCACGGCAGCACAGCCGCGGTGCCGCCCACGGGAGACAGGAGCAAGAACAGAGGTTGAAGAAGGAGCACGGCTGTTGGATTAACATCCAACGGTGCAGCTGCTAGAATCATTTGTTGATTAAGTTGACAAAGTCGTGCGTACACGTCCGCTTAGCAGGCCCACAAGTCAGTCACCAAATCTGACGGGTCCCAGCTGTCAACGGGATGAATAATTTTTTTCACAAAACAAGGAGTCACTTCCTTCCGTGCGAAGATACAGCCGGCGGGTCCCACCTGTCAGGTGGAGGAAACATTTTTTTTCAGCTTAATAAGGAGGAACTTTCCTTGTGTGCGACCATGGACCTCGTGGGTCCCACCCGTCAGGCTCTCCACGTACAGTCCTCTTCCGATGACTCTTGTTTGTTGACCACGTCGCACCGAACATAGCAAGGTGGTGGACAACGGCGAGGCCTCGGACGAGAACGACTCGGAGATGGGAAACCCGGCAGTGGAGTCGCAGATTGAGAGGAGGAGGAGGGTTAGAACTGGTTCTGTTGCAATTCATATCAAACTCAGGTTCACAGGACACGTTCATATTCATAGCCAACATTCACTATCAACAACTCAAAAGATTCATATATACACAAGCTCAGCATATCTATGCATCCAAATGATTGATAGATCACACGACAATATTCATACATAATTCACAAAAAGATTCATATATACACATGTTCAGTATGTTTATGCATCCAAATGATTGAGATCACGGCCAATATGATCCATGGACGAACTTTAATTACCTAGGGTACAGACTGGTATATGGTGTTCAATCAGAGGTACTTCTTGCTAAAATTAGTTCTTGTACGAGTAAACTTTCGAGTACATAAGAGGCAGCACAGACAATCTGAACTTTGCTTGTAGGTTTATCCTGAAATATTTCCTTTGACTGGAAGCCGAGATAAGCCAAGCAACTGACAACAAAGGAAGAAAGCAAGCGGAGAGTAGCGACTGACAGGAAAGGACGGAAGCTATCGAGGCAATGAAGCACCCAAAGTTTTTGTGCAGTTCCACCAAAATCGAGCATCCCTGTTGGCACATATATTGAGAGAGTGAGATTACTGTAATAGTGGGACTAGTTGATGAAACATACACTAACAAATAGAAGCACCCTCATTATCTTAATGGGTAAAGTTAGCAACATAGTAGTGTTGCTTAAAGAGAGGTATTAGTTTATTTAATCAGTTCCAATTAGCTCAACTCAACACTCAAAGCATTGCCATTTATCATAGGTTGCAGAACTTAAAAGTGCAAAGATAAAGGAGTTTCTCATGATAGTAGCACGATACATATAGAGATGACAGCATACTAATATGGATGAAGGCCTTAGCCCCATACCAACCTGAGAACAAAAGCTTATTCATGTAGTCCCATAAGAGATGATAAAGCACTCACTGGAATCACACAATAGTATATATTTTTGTGCACTTCAAATGTATGGTTGAAATCACTCTTGTTTACCAGTGCTGAGATTATATCGAAAGATTATCAAGAACTTCCAGCAGAGTTAAAGCACTGGTTGGGATACAATTCATTTTATTGTCTTGTGTAGTTCCACTAAAATGTATGATTGGCACAACATGATCCCTGTTTGCACAAGTAGGAACATGGTGAAACCTTCATTAGCTTAGTGATAAAGGATAGGAAGACATTAGCATATTACTCAAATAGTAGCATCAAATTCATGATGGATAATACGCAAAACATTGCCTCATTGAACCAATGGCAATAAATTGACAAGCAAAACAATAGCACTATTATGTCATGACACTAATAATATTCCCTCCCTGCTCCACCACATGATTCACCTCCATAGACAAACATTCACACGTACATGATTCAGCATAGGGTCCTACTAAAGATTTGTTTAACTCCAACAGGAAAATTACGCAGTAATAAATTAGTGGTACTTAAGTACTCCTAATTAATTAAGTGAGACAGCAGAAGTGGAAGGGCTCCATGGAGGATCGTGTCACATGTAAGGTAGTCGTTGCCGGAGCCCTTGAATAGCCTCGACTGAGGCCTCTGGCTTCAGCAAGATCGCCTTGGCACTGTTTATTATTCTTTTTCTTCCTCTTCATGCTTTGTTTCTCTTTCTCCTCACCAGTTGGTGAAACCAAGTACATGATTGGCCTTCTAATTCAGAATTGGTTTTGTCAGTGAGGGAGCACAAGTGTACTAGTAAAAAACATCATTATTTTCTCATGGCGGTCGGAAAATAGAGATGAACACATGCATTAAATAGCATTCTTACCTAAAGGATGGTTATGGAGCCAATATGGATGATGAGGATTGGAACATAGATCTCCCTTTGTGCAATTCCACCAAAAATGAACCAACTGTTCCATCTGACATTACAGTTAAACAGCACAAAAGTCACTTCTTTTAAGAAGAGTTTTGTGCAGTGCACCAAAAGGTCACAACAGCAACCAGGTGAATTGGATATCCCTGTTTGCATAAAAAGGCACAAAGGAAACAGTCAGAGTCTCAAACATGAAAAAACATTTGGCTAAACTTGTCAGAGTCTCAAACAATTACAAGCAAAAACAGTGGCATGGCTTCATTTTTACCAGGGACATTATATTAAGAACAGCTAAGGCTGCATTCGGTTCACAAGTTTGGTGCAGGATTTTCGTAGGAACACAATTCCTACAGCATTCTTTCCCTTCCAACCATTCGGAACACGGGAAAGGTGAATAGTGTTTCATAGGAAAGCGGGTCTAGTAGTACTGATTCCATCGGATTAGAAACATCCATGCGCTGCTCATTTTTTGGGTGGAAGCCCTAGGCAGGCGCTCGCTGCCATGCGTTAGACAGCTTGTTGTGTTGTGTTTGCCGGAATAAAAAATCAACCTATGTGTGGTACGTGAGGTGAGGACAAGAGTAGTCACTGTGCAGCTGAATAAACAAATAGCATCTCATACTGCCAAGTATGCTACTCTAAAAAAACAAATCTGTACATTTCGTAGTCCATCCGAACACATTCTCTTGAGAGTTTCCTCTGGTTTGCTGTTCCATAGTTTTATACCTACATTCCTTTCCTATTCCTCTATTTTCATCAAGACCTATGTTTTCTGCCCCTTTATTCCGACCGGATCCTAAATATTTGGTATAAGGGCATGGGATAGTGGGTGCACCAGCAGTACATCACCATGTACGTAAACAGGGGCATAAAGTGGTGATTCATAGTTTGTTGCCCCGAGAAACAAACATCCAAGAAACATATCTGGGTTGGTCCCATTTTTGTTCACTCTAGCCACCTACTCCTATGTGTGGATAGAAAATCTAGTCCTGGTCATACTACTGTGTACAGTGTTACCCCTATATCTCCCTTTTCGACCAAAAGACCGGTTGGATGACCAGTCTATACTACTTTCATCCCCTTTCCTTCCTGTTTGTACCAAGTCCGATGTACATACTAAATTCCCCCACCCCCACTTTATTTTAATGACAAGTATTTTCGGACGGAGGGAGTACAAGATTCGACTCCACGAAGTAGCTTTATTACCTCTAACAATAGAAAAAAAGGTGATGTTGGACCATCTGATCGAGAGGGGCCGAGAGGTAGAAAACAATGCACATGCAGCGACGTAGGAAGTTGGGGAAGTAGAGCTACGACGGTTTCGAACAAAGATATACCTTAAGGTCGTCGGGATGTGGATAGGTGGGCGGCAGGAGGCCGGATCCGCCCACAGGTAACGACGAAGGGATCGGAGGACCTCCCGCGCCGGCGCTCGGCCAGAGATAACGGTGCGGCCGGCAGTGGGTCTCCTCCCTCGCTGTCGACGACGGCCTAAATGCTGCCCCTCCTCCCCTTCACCGGCGGAGGGGGATACGTCCAGATCTGTAACCATCGGTGAGGATAGAAAGCCAGTGTTTTTTGAAGGGAGAAAGACAGGGTTACTACCCCTATCTTGTTTAGATCTGGTGAGGATGAGAGTGTGTGAATAGAGCAGCCCTAGCAAGCAAGCGTGGAGGCTCCGGCCTATATATAAGTAGTGGGGTAGTTTTCCTTTTTCACACCATCAAAACAATCGTTTAATATTGTGTACTACTACATGCCAGGTTGCGGTTTTTTTAGTTGTTGATTGTTTTTTGAGATAGCTACCCACTTGTTCCAAGTGGTGTTACGGTGTGCCAGTTCGCACTTTGATTAATTCAAGTCTGGTAGTACTACAAGTCCCTCCATTAAATGAACAACCTGTTGGGGAACGTTGCAGAAAACAAAAAATTTCCTACTCGTTTCACCAAGATCATCTAGGAGTTCATCTAGCAACCAGTGATTAGATGCATCTACATACCTTTGTAGATCGCGCACGGAAGCGTTCAAAAGAACGGTGATGATGTAGTCGTACTCGACGTGATCCAAATCACCGATGACCAGCGCCGAACGGATGGCACCTCCGCGTTCAACACACGTACGGGACGGGAGACGTCTCCTCCTTCTTGATCCAGCAAGGGGAAAGGAGAGGTTGATGAAGATCCAGCAGCACGACGGCGTGGTGGTGGATGCAGGGCGTCATAGCAGCAGGGCTTCGCCGAGACTACGAGGGAGAGACGTAACGGGGGGAGGTGGAGGCGCCAGGAGCTGGTATGAAATCCCTCCTCTCCCCCCCACTATATATAGGGGTGCCAGGGGGGCGCCAGCCCTAGTAGATGAGATCTACTAGGGGGGGCGGCGGCCAAGGGGAGGTTTCCCTCCCCCCCAAGGCACCTAGGGGTGCCTTCCACCACATGGACTCTTCCATGGTGGAAACCCTAGGCGCATGGGCCTATAGGGGCTGGTGCCCTTGGCCCATCTAGGCCAAGGCGCACCCCCTACAGCCCATGTGGCCCCCCGGGACAGGTGGCCCCACCCGGTGGACCCCCGGGACCCTTCCGGTGGTCCCGGTACAATACCGATAACCCCGAAACTTGTCCCGATGCCCGAAATAGCACTTCCTATATATAATTCTTTACCTCCGGACCATTCCGGAACTCCTCGTGACGTCCGGGATCTCATCTGGGTCTCCGAACAACATTCGGGTTTCTGCATATACATATCTTCATAACCCTAGCGTCACCGAACCTTAAGTGTGTAGACCCTATGGGTTCGGGAGACAAGCAGACATGACCGAGACGACTCTCCGTTCAATAACCAACAGCGGGATCTGGATACCCATGTTGGCTCCCACATGCTCCACGATGATCTCATCGGATGAACCACGATGTCGAGGATTCAATCAATCCCGTACGCTATTCCCTTTGTCTATCGATATGTTACTTGCCCGAGATTCGATCGTCGGTATCCCAATACCTCGTTCAATCTCGTTACCGGCAAGTCACTTTACTCGTACCGTAATGCATGATCCCGTGACCAGACACTTGGTCACTCTGAGCTCACTATGATGATGTATTACCGAGTAGGCCCAGTGATACCTCTCCGTCATACGGAGTGACAAATCCCAGTCTTGATCCATGTCACCCAACAGACACTTTCGGAGATACCCGTAGTCTACCTTTATAGTCACCCAGTTACGTTGTGACGTTTGGCATACCCAAAGCACTCCTACGGTATCCGGGAGTTACACGATCTCATGGTCTAAGGAAAAGATACTTGACATTGGAAAACTCTAGCAAACGAACTATACGATCTTGTGCTATGTTTAGGATTGGGTCTTGTCCATCACATCATTCTCCCAATGATGTGATCTCGTTATCAATGACATCCAGTGTCCATAGTCAGGAAACCATGACTATCTGTTGATCAACGAGCTAGTCAACTAGAGGCTCACTAGGGACATGTTGGTGTCTGTTATTCACACATGTATTACGATTTCCGGATAACACAATTATAGCATGAATAAAGACAATTATCATGAACAAGGAAATATAATAATAATGCTTTTATTATTGCCTCTAGGGCATATTTCCAACAGTCTCCCACTTGCACTAGAGTCAATAATCTAGTTACATTGTGATGAATCGAACACCCATGGAATTCTGGTGTTGATCATGTTTTGCTCTAGGGAGAGGTTTAGTCAACGGATCTGCTACATTCAGGTCCGTATGTACTTTACAAATCTCTATGTCTCCATCTTGAACATTTTCACGAATGGAGTTGAAGCGACGCTTGATGTGCCTTGTCTTCTTCTGAAACCTGGGCTCCTTGGCAAGTGCAATAGCTCCAGTGTTGTCACAGAAGAGCTTGATCGGCCCCGACGCATTGGGTATGACTCCTAGGTCGGAGATGAACTCCTTCACCCATATTGCTTCATGTGCTGCCTCCGAGGCTGCCATGTACTCCGCTTCACATGTAGATCCCGCCACGACGCTTTGCTTGCAACTGCACCAGCTTACTGCCCCACCATTCAAATATACACGTATCCGGTTTGTGACTTAGAGTCATCCAGATCTGTGTCGAAGCTAGCGTCGATGTAACCCTTTACGACGAGCTCTTCGTCACCTCCATAAACGAGAAACATTTCCTTAGTCCTTTTCAGGTACTTCAGGATATTCTTGACCGCTGTCCAGTGTTCCTTGCCGGGATTACTTTGGTACCTTCCTACCAAATTGACGGCAAGGTTAACATCAGGTCTGGTACATAGCATGGCATACATAATAGAACCTATGGCTGAGGCATAGGGGATGACGCTCATCTCTTCTATATCTTCTGCCGTGGTCGGACATTGAGCTGAGCTCAATTTCATACCTTGTAACACAGGCAAGAACCCCTTCTTGGATTGATCCATATTGAACTTCTTCAATATCTTATCAAGGTATGTGCTTTGTGAAAGACCTATGAGGCGTCTCGATCTATCTCTATAGATTTTGATGCCTAATATATAAGCAGCTTCTCCAAGGTCCTTCATTGAAAAACTTTTATTCAAGTAGGCCTTGATGCTGTCCAAGAGTTCTATATCATTTCCCATCAAAAGTATGTCATCTACATATAATATGAGAAATGCTACAGAGCTCCCACTCACTTTCTTGTAAACGCAGGCTTCTCCATAAGTCTGTGTAAACCCAAACGCTTTGATCATCTCATCAAAGCGAATGTTCCAACTCCGAGATGCTTGCACCAGCCCATAAATCGAGCGTTGGAGCTTGCACACTTTGTCAGCATTCTTAGGATCGACAAAACCTTCCGGCTGCATCATATACAATTCTTCCTTAAGGAAACCATTAAGGAATGCCGTTTTGACGTCCATTTGCCATATTTCGTAATCATAGAATGCGGCAATTGCTAACATGATTCGGACGGACTTCAGCTTCGCTACCGGTGAGAAAGTCTCATCGTAGTCAACCCCTTGAACTTGTCGATAACCCTTAGCGACAAGCCGAGCTTTATAGATGGTCACATTACCATCCGCGTCTGTCTTCCTCTTAAAGATCCATTTATTTTCTATGGCTCGCCGCTCAACGGGCAAGTCAGTCAAAGTCCATACTTTGTTTTCATACATGGATCCTATCTCGGATTTCATGGCTTCTAGCCATTTGTCGGAATCCGGGCCCGCCATCGCTTCTTCATAGTTCGAAGGTTCACCGTTGTCTAACAGCATGATTTCCAAGACAGGGTTGCCGTACCACTCTGGTGCGGAACGTGTCCTTGTGGACCTTCGAATTTCAGTAGGGGCTTGATCAGAAGTATCTTGATCATTGTCATTAACTTCCTCTCTAGTCGGTGCAGGCACCTCAGGAACATTTTCTTGAGTTGCGCCATTTTCCGGTTCAAGAGGTAATACTTCATCAAGCTCTACTTTCCTCCCACTTACTTCTTTCGAGAGAAACTCTTTCTCCAGAAAGGACCCATTCTTGGCAACAAAGATCTTGCCTTCGGATCTGAGGTAGAAGGTGTACCCAATAGTTTCTTTTGGGTATCCTATGAAGACGCATTTTTTCCGACTTGGGTTCGAGCTTTTCAGGTTGAAGTTTCTTGACATAAGCATCGCATCCCCAAACTTTTAGAAACGACAGCTTAGGTTTCTTCCCAAACCATAATTCATACGGTGTCGTCTCAACGGATTTCGACGGAGCCCTATTTAAAGTGAATGCGGCAGTCTCTAAAGCATAGCCCCAAAAGGAAAGCGGTAAATCGGTAAGAGACATCATAGATCGCACCATATCTAACAGAGTGCGATTACGACGTTCGGACACACCATTACGCTGAGGTGTTCCAGGCGGCGTGAGTTGTGAAACTATTCCACATTTTCTTAAGTGTGCCCAAACTCGTGACTCAAGTATTCTCCTCCACGATCTGATCGTAGAAACTTGATTTTCCTGTCACGTTGATTTTCAACCTCACTCTGAAATTCCTTGAACTTTTCAAAGGTTTCAGACTTGTGTTTCATTAAGTAGATATACCCATACCTACTTAAATCATCAGTGAGGGTGAGAACATAACGATAGCCACCGCGAGCCTCAACACTCATTGGACCGCACACATCAGTATGTATGATTTCCAATAAGTCGGTTGCTCGCTCCATTGTTCCTGAGAACGGAGTCTTGGTCATTTTACCCATAAGGCATGGTTCGCATGTGTCAAATGATTCATAATCAAGAGACTCTAAAAGTCCATCAGCATGGAGCTTCTTCATGCGTTTGACACCTATGTGACCAAGGCGGCAGTGCCACAGGTATGTGGGACTATCATTATCAACCTTACTTCTTTTGGTACTCACATTATGAACATGTGTAGCATCACGTTCGAGATTCATAAAGAATAAACCATTCACCATAGGAGCATGACCATAAAACATATCTCTCATAAAAATGGAACAACCATTATTCTCAGATTTAAAAGAGTAGCCATCTCGAATTAAACGAGATCCCGATACAATGTTCATGCTCAAAGCTGGCACTAAATAACAATTATTAAGGTTTAAAACTAATCCCGAAGGGAGATGCAGAGGTAGCGTGCCGACGGCGATCACATTGACCTTGGAACCATTCCCGACGCGCATCGTCACCTCGTCCTTTGCCAGTTTCCGCTTATTCCGCAGCCCCTGCTTTGAGTTACAAATGTGAGCAACTGCACCGGTATCAAATACCCAGGAGCTACTACGGGCACTAGTAAGGTACACATCAATTACATGTATATCACATATACCTTTTGTTTTGCCGGCCTTCTTATCCGCTAAGTACTTAGGGCAGTTCCGCTTCCAGTGACCGCTTCCCTTGCAATAAAAGCACTCAGTCTCGGGCTTGGGTCCATTCTTTGGCTTCTTCCCGGCAGCTTGCTTGCCGGGCGCGGCAACCTCCTTGCCGTCCTTCTTGAAGTTCTTTTTACCCTTGCCTTTCTTGAACTTAGTGGTTTTATTGACCATCAACACTTGATGTTCCTTCCTGACTTCTACCTCTGCTGATTTCAGCATAGCAAATACTTCAGGAATGGTCTTTTCCATCCCCTGCATATTGAAGTTCATCACAAAGCTCTTGTAGCTTGGTGGAAGCGACTGGAGGATTCTGTCAATGACCGCATCATCCGGGAGATTAACTCCCAGCTGAGTCAAGCGGTTATGCAACCCAGACATAGTGAGTATGTGCTCACTGACAGAACTATTTTCCTCCATCTTACAGCTGAAGAATTTGTCAGAGACTTCATATCTCTCAACCCGGGCATGAGCTTGGAAAACCATTTTCAGCTCTTCGAACATCTCATATGCTCCATGTCTCTCAAAACGCTTTTGGAGCCCCGGCTCTAGGCTGTAAAGCATGCCGCACTGAACGAGGGAGTAGTCATCGAAACGTGCCTGCCAAGCGTTCATAACATCTTGTTCTGCAGGGAGAACGGGTACGTCACCAAGTGGTGCTTGTAGGACATAATCTTTCTTGGCAGCTATGAGGATGATCCTCAGGTTCCGGACCCAGTCCGTATAGTTGCTGCCATCGTCTTTCAGCTTAGTTTTCTCTAGGAACGCGTTGAAGTTGAGGAATACGTTGGCCATTTGATCTACAAGACATATTGCAAAGATTTTAGACTAAGTTCATGATCATTAAGTTCAACTAATCAAATTATTAGTGAACTCACACTTAGATTAGACATCCCTCCAGTCATCTAAGTATTACATGATCCGAGTTAACTAGACCGTGTCCGATCATCACGTGAGACGGACTAGTCAACATCGGTGAACATCTTCATGTTGATCGTATCTACTATACGACTCATGCTCGACCTTTCGGTCTTCTGTGTTCCGAGGCCATGTCTGTACATGCTAGGCTCGTCAAGTCAACCTAAGTGTTTGCATGTGTAAATCTGTCTTACACCCGTTGTATGTGAACGTCTGAATAAAACACCCGATCATCACGTGGTGTTTTGAAACAGCGAACTGTCGCAACGGTGCACAGTTAGGGGGAACACTTCTTGAAATTATTGTGAGGGATCATCTTATTTACTACCGTCGTTCTAAGTAAACAAGATGCAAAACATGATAAACATCACATGCAATCAAATAATAAGCGTGACATGATATGGCCATTATCACATACCTCCTTTGATCTCCATCTTGGGGCTCCATGATTATCTTGTCACCGACTTGACACCATGATCTCCATCATCATGATCCCCATCACCGTGTCTCCATGAAGTTGCTCGCCAACTATTACTTCTACTACTATGGCTAACGCGTTTAGCAATAAAGTAAAGTAATTTACATGGCGTTTCTTGATGACACGCAGGTCATATAAAAGAATAAAGACAACTCCTATGGCTCCTGCCGGTTGTCATACTCATCGACATGCAAGTCGTGAATCCTATTACAATAGCATGAACATCTCATACATAACATATAGATCATTCATCATTCATCACAACTTTGGCCATATCATATCACAAACCACTTGCTGCAAAAACAAGTTAGACGTCCTCTAATTCTTGTTGCAAGTTTTACGTGGCTGAATTAGGGTTCTAGCAAGAACGTTTTCTTACCTACGTTAAAGCCACAACGTGATTTGTCAACTTCTATTTACCCTTCATAAGGACCCTGTTCATCGATTCCGCTCCAACTAAAATAGGAGAGACAGACACCCGCCAGCCACCTTATGCAACTAGTGCATGTTAGTCGGTGGAACCGGTCTCACGTAAGCGTACGTGTAAGGTTGGTCCGGGCCGCTTCATCCCACAATACCGCTGAAGCAAGAAAGGACTAGTAACGGCAAGAAAGTTGACAAATCTACGCCCACAACAAATTGTGTTCTACTCGCGCAAGAAGAACTACGCATAGACCTAGCTCATGATGCCACTGTTGGGGAACATTGCAGAAAACAAAAATTTTCCTACTCGTTTCACCAAGATCATCTAGGATTTGATCTAGCAACGAGTGATTAGATGCATCTACATACCTTTGTAGATCGCGCACGGAAGCGTTCAAAAGAACGGTGATGATGTAGTCGTACTCGACGTGATCCAAATCACCGATCACCAGCGCCGAACGGACGACACCTCCGCGTTCAACACACGTATGGGATGGGAGACGTCTCCTCCTTCTTGATCCAGCAAGGGGAAAGGAGAGGTTGATGAAGATCCAGCAGCACGACGGCGTGGTGGTGGATGCAGGGCGTCACAGCAGCAGGGCTTCGCCGAGACTACGAGGGAGAGACGTAACGGGGGGAGGTGGAGGCGCCAGGAGCTGGTATGAAATACCTCCTCTCCCCCCCACTATATATAGGGGTGCCAGGGGGGCGCCGGCCCTAGTAGATGAGATCTACTAGGGGGGGCGGCGGCCAAGGGGAGGTTTCCCTCCCCCCCAAGGCACCTAGGGGTGCCTTCCACCACATGGACTCTTCCATGGTGGAAACCCTAGGCGCATGGGCCTATAGGGGCTGGTGCCCTTGGCCCATCTAGGCCAAGGCGCACCCCCTACAGCCCATGTGGACCCCGGGACAGGTGGCCCCACCCGGTGGACCCCCGGGACCCTTCCGGTGGTCCCGGTACAATACCGATAACCCCGAAACTTGTCCCGATGCCCGAAATAGCACTTCCTATATAAAATTCTTTACCTCCGGACCATTCCGGAACTCCTCGTGACGTCCGGGATCTCATCCGGGACTCCGAACAACATTCGGGTTTCTGCATATACATATCTTCATAATCCTAGCGTCACCGAACCTTAAGTGTGTAGACCCTACGGGTTCGGGAGACAAGCAGACATGACCGAGATGACTCTCCGGTCAATAACCAACAGCGGGATTTGGATACTCATGTTGGCTCCCACATGCTCCACGATGATCTCATCGGATGAACCACGATGTCGAGGATTCAATCAATCCCGTACGCTATTCCCTTTGTCTATCGATATGTTACTTGCCCGAGATTCGATCGTCGGTATCCAAATACCTCGTTCAATCTCGTTACCGGCAAGTCACTTTACTCGTACCGTAATGCATGATCCCGTGACCAGACACTTGGTCACTCTGAGCTCATTATGATGATGCATTACCGAGTGGGCCCAGTGATACCTCTCCGTCATACGGGGTGACAAATCCCAGTCTTGATCCATGTCACCCAACAGACACTTTCGGAGATACCCATAGTATACCTTTATAGTCACCCAGTTACGTTGTGACGTTTGGCATACCCAAAGCACTCCTACGGTATCCGGGAGTTACACGATCTCATGGTCTAAGGAAAAGATACTTGACATTGGAAAACTCTAGCAAAGGAACTATACGATCTTGTGCTATGTTTAGGATTGGGTCTTGTCCATCACATCATTCTCCCAATGATGTGATCTCGTTATCAATGACATCCAGTGTCCATAGTCAGGAAACCATGACTATCTGTTGATCAACGAGCTAGTCAACTAGAGGCTCACTAGGGACATGTTGGTGTCTGTTATTCACACATGTATTACGATTTCCGGATAACACAATTATAGGATGAATAAAGACAATTATCATGAACAAGGAAATATAATAATAATGCTTTTATTATTGCCTCTAGGGCATATTTCCAACACAACCACCCCCTCATAAAAATTGTGAACAAGCCCACGACTAAAATTAGCGGAAACGTGGGTTGCCACAACATGCATTATTATTTATATTTTCTACTCCCTCCGTTCCTAAATATAAGTCTTTTTTATTAGCCACACCTAAGACAAGAATTTTTTTTATTAGCAGGGAACCACATGTCATAGACACAAAAATTGTGGCAAGATTCCCTTAGCCAAGCCAAAGTGTGTCTAACAATTTGAGCAACTCTGGTTAGGCAAGTGTGGCAAGTGTGGGACAAATAATGTGGCAACATAAGACAAACATAGTCACAATCCAAACAGCCCCGTGATTTTTTGTGACATGCATGAAAATTTGGTTAGTTAAATTTATAGTCAAAATTTGGCAAGGTGCATCAAATCAACACATGCAAGTATCAAAAGGAAAGTCACGGCATGCATGCATGTGTTGTACTCCCTCCGTTTCCAAATATAAGTCTTTTTAGAGATTGCAACAAGTGACTACTCCCTCCGTTCCTAAATGTAAGTCTTTTTAGGGATTCCACTACAAACTACATACGGATGTATATAGACATATTTTAGAGTGTAGATTCACTCATTTTGTTACATATGTAGTTCATAGTGAAATCTCTAAAAAGACTTATATTTTGGAAAAGAGGGAGTACATACGAAGCAGAATATGTCTACTCCTACATTTGAAATGTGTAAAAAGACTTTTATCGAATGCAGTGCTGTGATGTGTCGCGTCAACTCGTACAAGACCGAGAAATTTGATTACTACGACGCCCTGTCCCTCGCGGACTGAGCTCCGGTGCCATAACTGCACCTGCCTTTGGCTGCATGACAGGTGGGCCAACCACCTGTTGGGCCCACCTGTCATGGATGCAAAGGCAAGAGCAGTAAGTAGAAGCTTTCGCTACATGCTATCCCTCCTGCACGAGGTGGACGGACATGCAGCAGTGGATTCGATACTATAGAAGTAAGAGTAACATCATTGTTCGTCTTCTCGAAGAGGCGAAGAGCCAAGTGCAAACCGAACGTGGCAATTGCGAACGCTCACGTGGTGCGGTTCCTTGGAGTACTAGCCAGGCTCTTGCATGAGACAAAATTGCTATTGTTTAACAATTAAACTCCATTATCCATTGGTTGATACTCATTCTGCATAGGTCCACGCGTTTAGCACCGTTTCCTCCTGGGGTCACCAATGTTTATTTGCTAATTAATAGCATTCCATGCAATGAACTAGCCACTGCAAGTCATTAAAAGCATTCACACCTCTCATCTCTTATTGGTTGATACGTATGTCAAGAAACAAGAAACAAGGTAGAAGTTAATGCACCGTGCCTAAGTGTTTTGGGACTATTTGGTTTTCGTAAGATGACTTACACACCTAGACGGAGGGAGTAGTATAGACCTGTAAACCGGAAAGGAGTATTTGCCTTTCTAGAGATTTCAACAAGTGACTAGACTTCGGCTAAAAAAAGTGACTAGACTACACCGTGTGGAGTACCCCCTCCCTTCCGGTTTATAGGGCTCAAATCTCAAATCTCATGAACCAAGACATTTTGCGATTGGAGGAATGTATCTCGTACTTTACAAAACTACCCTAATTAAACTCATGCATTAATTACGTAGTTCTCTCGTTTTCCTCTCCGCCTTGGTCGCGGTGCACAATATTGAGAGAGTGCTTGGATACGTTTTAGTCTCATGACTAAAAGTAGTTGGACTAAAACTTGTTTGCCTCATCCATGCTTGGATCCAAATACTAAAGAGACTAAAATCAAGTTAATGACATTTCAAAGCATCCGGGGCCGCATGCCATCCACCAAATCACAGCGAGGTGCTACAGTCGAGACTCACCTGTCACCCCGATGTGGTCGTCATGACCCGTCATATCACAAAACCCACACCTTTACCAGCAGTGGTAAGGTGGCCTCCAAGTTGGACTGGACGAAGCAACCATCATTTCATTGGAACGCTTGTTCAAGCCCTTTCTTCCCTTTCTTGAAGAAAACCTCACTCCAGGCTACTCACTTTTGCCATTTTTCTTCTCTACTGACAAAGGAAAGGTGGGCGAATTAGTTATGCTACTATATTTTCATTCCAATAATCTTCTTTTTGCGAAGCACCGACCGATTCTCACATCCTATTGTTTTCCTGTTTTCATTGCGATTGTGGTTTCCTTTCGATTGCTCTTTGTTTGTCACTTCATTGATGGATCCTGGAGCACTAGGCAAAGAGTTGCCGGCGGACAACCCACTGGAGACAAAGATCTCCAGGAAGCGAGCACCGACCAATGAGTTGACCATGTTGGCGGGCCAACCCATGGAGACGAAGAACTCCAAGAAACAAGCACTGGCCAAAGAGTTGAGGATGTTGGCGGACGAACTCCTCAAAGAAAGTTGGAAGAACACCAACGGCCCCACCGTGCCTACACCAGGAGCTCTGATTGCCACCTATGTGAGGCTCAAGACCGAGTTTGAGGAGATAGTCGCTGTTGAGAAGCAGTATTCCCCTGCCAAGGTGATGGCCCCCATCAAGGATGAGGAGATGGCCCCCGGAGGGATGAGATCCCCTGGTGAGCTGCACAAGGTAAAAAATAATGGCTTATTACCATAGTTGTGGTTTTTATTATTTGCAATATGCTTGCTTTTTGATTATTTGCAATGTGCTTTCTAATATGTTAGTGTTGTGTAGGTGCTGGTGGTTGTCCTTGATGATTCCGATGTCGTGGCCCGTCCTGTTGGCATCGCCCCGGATATCGATTCTGATGCCGCTGTCCATCCTGTGGACATCGCCCCAGAGATCGATTCCGATGTCGTGGTCAGTCCTATGGACATCGCCCTAGAAATTGATTCCCATGCCGTTGTCCGTGCTGTGGTCATTGCCCGAGAGATCGATGAAAAGAAATAGTTGGTCGCGCTAATCCTTCAGGGTAGTTTGCATTGCCCTGTGTTTAATTACCAGAATGTTGCGTGTTACCAAACCATCTTAGGGCTAGTGCACTATCTTGTGTGGGAGGATCTTGCTACTTTTGTTTGATAGTGAATCATGCGATGAATCATGCGAACCCTCTCTGAGTTATGGAAACAGACGTATCCTCACCAGCTTTTGATGTAATATATGGCATGCTTAGATGTAAGTTTGAACTGTTTATCATATCAACAAGGCTTGTTTGATGATTCTTGGTGTTAGCAGGCTAGCTACTGTGCGAGCTATAGTACTTGCAAAACACTCACCGAAGAGAAACGTTGGGGCTGATGAGCTCGTGGTACGCTTATACTTATCCCTCATCAATCGACCAATAGCCCTAGCTCCTAAAATTGTAGGCTTAGCGATCGATCAGACAATAGTCGACATACATTCAGGCCACATTTGGTTCATAGGGTAGGAAAATCATAGCAAAAGTACAGAGAACGTGCAACACAAAATCATAGCAGTGCAGAGACGTACTCCCTCTGTTCCAAAATAGATGACCTAGGCGGTCTAGTTTGGCCTAGTGGGTTTTAGTGATATGATGTGGTACAATGTCGTCCAGTCTTCGCGTGTGGTAGTAGTATTGCGGGTACAGTAAGTTCTCTTGAAGAAGCGGAATTCAACGAAGTCATGATGGTTCCTTCGTCCGAACAACTTATGGTGGGAAAGGTTGGGCCTGCGATACGACCGAGGTAGACCAGGATAATTTTGTGCATGGCAGGTGGACCAGGATGGTCGACGTCCCACATGTCGGCGACTGAAAGTATTCTTTTCGATATAGAGGACGAGCAATGAGTATTCATTGTTTATTTTTGATGAAAGCTATTGTCTCCACTGTTACTCCTTGACTTTGTCAATGCCTCTCTCTCCTCCACATAAGCGGGGACTACTTGCTATGCATGCAGCGGGCAGCTAGCGTCTTGAGGGGCCAGGGCGGTGAGAGCGGGCTCCGGAAGCGGTCCGAACTCCAGCATGGCCCACCTCAATTATCACCATATATTTCTTGGAGTCCGTGCGCGGCGGGCGGGTGATCTCTTATCCCTCCCATGTTTCTCTGTTCTCAGCCGACGATCGCCGAGCGATTAGATTTCAGCTATCGACGGTTTATTCAATTACGGTCCCACATGTCAGTGAAACTGCAAGACAACGCATGTCCCCTCTGGTGAGCGGCGTGCGAGCCGGACTGTCGGGGTTGCGACGCGTATGAGTCATAAGTGTGCCGCCTTTTCCTTTAGAACTTGTGAAGCGTAAGATTTTCGCGCGATCGATCGATAGAAATCCAGAACAAAATGACGAGGGCGGTGCTTTCCCGCTTGTTAGGCAGGCTAGCTCGCGTGATATGACGTGCTATAGTGCCGTCCACTTGCTCCATTTTTATGTAAAAAAGAGTTTACACTCGTACGTGGGAGGAGTGTGAAACACCGCGGATCTGATTTTGATCGAGGAATAACTGTTCCCTGCCAAATAATGGAGGATTGTTAGTGATTATAGCATGATAGTTAGGGCATATCCAGCGCTAGCCCACAAATTTACACCGGCATCTGTCCGAGGACACTGATGGATGCCATCCGATGCTGCCCGCATACCTTTCAACAACTATATGAACTAACTGGACGAAATTCGTGCAAACAAAGCAAGTTTCAAATTAACCGGATGAAATTCATTACATTTCGAAAACTTTTCCTGCAAACTGGACGAAATTCATTACATATTTCGCACAACCCGTACTAAACCTACTGTAAACCTAATCTAAACGATCGCCGGCACCCGACCACCATGTCCGGCCATGAACCCGAGAAAGCCGGCCATTGCCTTTGCCTCCTCCTCATCAGCCTCGATAACCTCCTCCTCCGGCCGGAGCACAAGGTTATGAAGATTTCCGCCTCCACGTCGCCGTCAAGCGGCTAATTGGCCGCCGATGTTTACCCAATCAAGCTTGGCGTCGACTGAGTGCAGTAGCGCTGGCCTTCCCAGGACCAGAGCGGCAGCAACCTACTGTGTACTACTCTTCCCCGCTGCCGGCTGCGCCCGCGCACGCGTGCCGGCTTCGTGGTCGTGGCGGCGGAGGGCGGCCCGGGGGGGGTGCCGGCGATCTCCTTCGTTTGCTCCTGCGACAGTACGTCGAAGAGAGCTTTGGAGCGCGCCCGGAGCGGAGCCGCCGATGTCCCTCGTCTGCTCCTGCAACAGTACGTCTAAGAGAGCTTCAGAGCGCCACGAGGCCATGGTTGAAGTGGTGCCGACAGAAGGAAAGAACCGGAGGAGAATAAGTGTGGGTCTTTGGCTATGGCTGGGAGCTGGGGCTCAAGTTAATATAGTGGGCGAATGGCAATGTGCCGCGGCAGACGGTTGGACAACTGGCGCCGGAGTAGGTTCGTCGGGCCTGAATGCGAGCGCTGCTTCAGTGACTTAACTGCAGATGCGTTTGGGTGTCTGACATGTGGACCTAACGGGCATCTGGCCCGCATGTCAGTGACACACCAATTGCACCTGCAGTTATGTCCAGTGAATGCGGCATTGACATTCTGGAGAGACGGTGACCGTTTTAGGCGCTGTCGGGGGTTGGGTGCGACATATGCCAAAGGATGGCTTATCATGGTGGGGGCGAGTAGAACATCGCCGGTGCCTGGAAACGGGATGAGGCATAGGCATGCACGCCGGCGAATCTTACCCAGCTTCGGGGCTCTCCGAGGAGATAAGACCCCTACTGCTGCTCTGCGGGGTCTCCGCATGATAACTAAAGCAACGTGGCTACAATGGTGCTCCTGGAGCTGTATCTGGAGGCAGGAGAGAGCAAGGCTAGTTCTCTCCTCCCTATGCTATCTGGTCTATCTCTATCAAGGTCTGAACCCTTTGCATGGGTGCCCCGGGGGGTTTATATAGGCCTACCCCCCGGGGGTACAATGGTAACCCGGCTGGGCGCGGGTCCCAGCCATCTGTCTCTCATACCGCCGTCCTTCCCGCCGGCTTCTGGGGCCCGCCGACTGGTGGGTCCCGCGGACAGGCCTGACACTGTGCATCACTCCTGATGACGCAGGCTTGGTAATTGGGTCGTGGCAACAGTGCCGCCGTCTATCGGGCGATCACTGTCGCCATTCCCCATCCTATCTGGTTAATGGCTCGTGGGGCCCTGGGGAGGAGTCGGCCGACTCCAGGGAGGCAGACTCCCACAGATCTGTCTTCGGGGCGCCCAGGCCGCCTTCGGTCCACCCACTGACAGGCGGCCCTGCAGTCTTCGGGCCGGACATGCCGGCGTCGTGGGCACAGTGTGTTGCGCACTGTGGCTGAGGTCAGGGCAGGCATGGCAACAGTGTCGCGCCTCGCCGGAGATCTTTGGGCGATACGGCTCACTGTAGCCACGCTGGTCCTTCGTAGGCAGGGGGAGCGGCCATGCCGCGACCGTACCATGCATCGGGCTTCGGGAGGAGTCATGGGCCGACTCTCCATAGTCGGCCTCTCTGGAGGTCGCCGTCTGGGACTCGGCTTGTCTTGGAGTCGCCGTCTGGGACTCGGCTTGTCTTGGAGTCGCCGTCTGGGACTCGACTTGTCTTGGAGTCGCCGTCTGGGACTCGCCTTGAGGGGCGCGGCCTGCCCCGATGTCTTGAAAGGTCCTGGGACTCGGGTTAGCCTACCCGTGGCCCATTACTCCGACAGTAGTCCCCGAAGCTGGTGAAGCCCTGCGGACGCTGCATTGTGGGGCTTCAACAGTTTCGATCTTCCCCGCGCTAACTCTGGAACTCGGCCGCCGTCTTCTCTTGGGCCGACTGTCGACAGTCTGATTTCTTCTAGCGAGGAACCGCAGCTTGAAAGTCGCGGCGGGAAACCAGGCGGCGTCCCTGATACGCTTCCCCGCTGCCATCGAGGCGGTCCTATCGCGTGGCGCCACGCGGGGCACGCCACTATCGTGCCTCGGCATACGAATGGATCTGTTGCGGCCGTGGACGGTTGGTTTCCCCACGTTGTTACTGCGTGCAATAACTTCGTGGGGTAACTCATGGGGCGGCGTGGGGCATCATGTGTAGTTAATCCCATGCCCGCCCCCTCGGCTTCTCAGCCCATAGGGCTATAAGTAGGAGGGGGGAGCGGGGAGGCACCGCACGCGCACCCTTCTCCCCCATTCTCCCGCCTACTCTTTCCTTCTCTTCCTCCTGCCCCCGCCGTCGAGCGAGAGCACTCCACACCACGGCGATGAGCTCTTCCTCCGCCGCGGCCCCCGCCGTGCGCTCCGGCGTATGGGACGGCTCGGAGGTGGAGGAGGAACATATCGAGTTCCTCCGCCAGACACGCCGTCTCCCCGGCGCGGACCTCGTGCGCACCCGCCCCGCGCCGGAGGGGGAGACCCGACCGGTGCCGGAGGAGGGCGAGCGGGTCATCTTCCGCTTGCACCTCATGCGCGGCCTGGGGCTGCTGGCGAGCGGCTTCTTCCGCTCGTTCTTGGAGTTCCACAACCTTCAGCCGCACCACCTCACTCCGAATACGATGGTGCTGCTGTCCGACTTCGCCACTCTGTGCGAAGGTTTCTTCGGCGTTCTCCCCACCCTCGAGCTGTGGGGAGAATTCTTCTCTTCTAAGCTCGGCACGCAAGTCGCCGGCATACCGGCTCAGTGCGGCACCAACATCGCGGAGCGGCGCTCGACAGCCGACAACCCTTTTCCTCCCATCGCACTGATCAAGTCGGTGAAGATGTGGCAGCGCTCATACTTCTACTGAAGAACCTCTCCTCCGACGGCGACTGGGTCAACCTGCCGCCTTACAACGCCGCCCCCCTAACTGGGAGGCTCCCCAGCTGGTCTCACCGAGTCAAGGCGCTGACTCCCGCCGGAGCCACCGCCGTGGCACGATGCCGAGTCTTGACGCAGTCGGAGGGCCTCGTCGGGGCCGACTTGCTGGCCGCCTTCGTGGCGCGCCGAGTTCTCCCGCTTCAAGGCCGGCCTCACCTGATCTGTCAGATGAGCGGCCTCCGGGACCCAAGTCGGATGAGCACCAAGGAGATGCCCCACAAGGAGGTGGCGAACTTGGTGAACCACATCGCGCACTGCGAGTTCGAGGAGGACTGGCAGTTCGGCAAGGAGCCGTACTCACGCGACAACCCCCCACCAGTGGTAAGTCGCGTCCCCTTATTGTTTTGTCTTCTTTGCGGCCGACTCCGGCTTCTGACTCTTGTCGGTTTCTTCTGAGCCAGAACCCCCTCATGCAGCCTGCAGCCGGTGCCACGAGACAGCCCCGCGATTATGTCCCTGATCGCACGGACAACGACGTCGACGACCCCGACTTGGGGGCGGCGACGATGGAAGCCGATACCGAGGGCGGGGGAGAAGGAACAGAAGGCGGCTTCAGGCCCTCGGCGACCTTCGCCGACTGGCCTGACGACAATGCTGACGGGGAAGTCGACCCGCGCCACCAGCCAAGGGCCGGCCTGGCTGGCCAAGGCGGCGTGAAGAGGCGTCATGCCGGGCCGAGTGCGCTCGGCGGCAAATTGAAGAAGCTCAAGGGGGCGGCCGCCACGACCAAACGGGAGGAGGCGGCCGTGAAGGCCAACCGCTTCCGAAGGGAAGTGAGAAGGCCGCCGCTAGTCTCTGCGTAAGTCTTTATGCTCTTTATTTTTTTCGTTGAATCTTGTCCGTGTCTTCTTTTATTCTCCCTCCATTCTTCTTTAGGGCCCCTCTCTCCCTTGAGAGAGTCGCCGTCCCCTCTGTCATGGGGTCGGCAGAGACATCCGCCAACTCTCGGCGGCCCGACCCCGCCGCCGACCTCCGGGAGGCGACGGAGCGAAACACGCAGGAGAAGCGCGACGAGGAGGAGGCCGACCGCCTGGAGAAGGCGCAGGCCGAGAAGGCGGCCGCCAACGCCCAGAAGAAGCTGGAGGATGCTGAAGCCGCCCTCGCGGCAAAACAGCGTGCCGAGGAGGCTGCGCGTTGCCGATCGGTGATGCTCGTCCCCCCATTGTCGTCTGCGCTGCCGCCTCCGGAGATCACGGGGCAGACCGGAGAGGCCGGCATCGAGAACCCCCTCGTGGAGAAGGAGAGCGGCGAGGCTTCTATGTCGGACACCCTCGTGCCGCCTCCGCCGCCATCTGGGAGACCGCACGGCAAACAGCCGGTGGGTCAGTCGGAGCTGCCGATTGTGGATGAAGCCGAGGCGTGGCTACTTCTTCAGGTCATCTCGCCGGTGCGCCGCCGTCTTGAGAGGGCGACCTCAGCGCCGCGACCTCGGGAGACCGGCACTGCCAGTTTGGCAGCCCTGGATGCCGAGGCCACAAGCGCCGCGCCCACCGGGTGGTTGCACGGAGGCGGCACCGGGCCGCTGAACCAAGCGCTCCTGGATGTTCAGGTGAAGCTGCGCGCTGAAGGCGACGCCCTTCAAGCCTGCAACAGGGTGCATCTGGCCGCGCGGACATCTGTCCGAGTACGTTTCCTTCTTCTTTCTGATTCTTGTTTTTCTCTGTGGGGGCGCGCCTGCGCACCCGCTGGGTGTAGTACCCGAGTTCCGGGCCGGCTCCTGAGCAGGCGGTTCGGAACTCCCTCTGGCGAGTTCCGAATAGTAACTTTGTCTCTATTGACTTATTGCAGGAGTATCATAACCTTCGCGCCACTGCCTTCAACCGAAATGTTGAGGAGTTGAACAAGGGGACCACCGACTTGACGGAAAGCCAGAGTAATCTCTTTTTTCTTTCATCGTGGGGGCACGCTGGCGCACCCGCGGGCTGTAGTCCCCGAGATTCGGGCCGACTGCTGAGCAGTCGGGCCGGATTTTCCCGGTGACCTACTTTGCTGACGACTTATTTGTCTCTTTTTTGTTCTTCAGGCGCCAACGCCGCTCTTCAGGAGTAGCTAGGCGAGGCCAACACCGCCCGGCGTGCCAAGGAGGAGGAGTGTGGCAGGCTTGCCACGGAGCGCGACCTGCTGGCGGCGCAGCTGGCCGAGCAGAAGGAGCTGCTCAAGAAGGCGCAGGACGAGGCCAAGAAGAGGGAGGCCGCCGTCCTGGCCGAGTTTGAGATCAAGCGCTCCTCCTGGACTGACAAGGAGGCGATGCTGACAGCCGGCTACCACGAGATCGAGGATATCGTTGATGGTAAGTTTCTTTTGTTTCTTCAGGCTTCTGACTATGCGTCAGGCCGACTCTTGATTCTTCGACTTCCTTCTTTTTTGTCTTGGCAGACTTCTTCCCTGGTCACTCGCAGGCAGTCCCTATGGCCATCGAGGCTGCTCGAGAGGCGCGAAGGGCAATCGGTGAGGAGATCGCCGCTAACGCCCCCCGAACCATCGATGAGCAGCTTCTGAGTATTGGAGCCTGTCTTCGTCCGGCTCACCGGCTATTGCGCCGGCTTCAGCGTGCCGGTGCCCAGGCGGTTGCCGCCCTGTGGCCAGACATGCCGGCTCTGCGCACCGCCAGTCGGACCGCCGACTGGCTGGAAGTCGCCGCCGGACGTCTTGAAGCTTGGAAGGGCTCCTCGGCCCGGGCCGGAGCGCCGGACCTTAGAGTTCGTCAAGGCGTGGTATCCAGGGCTGGACCTGGACCGTCTGGCCGCATTTCGGTCAGAAGCCCAGGCCGATTTGGAGGCCGTGGAGGGCGCCCTCATCGAGTGCGCGGCAGCCATCGCCGAGTACATGGACACTAGGGTCTTCGTGCCCGAGCGGGCTGAAGGCGGCGAGGAAGTGCCGCCAGAGTGGTTCGGGATGAACCCGGAGTATGGGGAGGACTCAGCGGAGGTGATCGGCTCCAGCACCGAGGAGGAGGACGAGGCGGAGGACGGAGGCGAGGCGGAGGTGCCAGAAGACGGAGCAGGCGGCCAGCCTCAGCTCGACCGTGCCTGCAGCAACGAGCCGCGTGGAGACAAGGCGACTGTCGCCGGAGGCGGCCAAACCGAGACTGCCCAGCCGACTGCCCGGGCGCCTGACACAGCCGTCTCCTCCGATCCTCTGGTCCCAGATGCCGCCTCCTAGGCTGCCTTCTTGTCCTTACTTTATCTGTATCTCATATTCTTTGAAGAACTTGTTAATTTGCACAATTCCACCCGCGGGGTGTATTTTGAACTCGGCCAGAGGCCTTTGCTTATGAAATATCTATTTGCCTTCTATCCTTCCTTGCTTATTGCTCTTTTTGGCTTTTCCCTTTGTCGCCTTCCCATAGTTGCCGCTTTGCCAGACGGACAGCCGCTCCGTGGACTGCCGTGAGTCAAATGCTTGGCTACCTTAGGGAAGGCAAGTACTTCGACGTTTAGAGTTTCTTTAGCAAGTCGGCTAGAAGGCGACAGGCCGACTACCCACGAGTCGGCCGTCCTTGGTAGAGGCTAAGACGGCGAGCCGACTACTCATGAGTCGGCTCTACAGAGAGAGGCTGGGAGCCGGCTTGAGCTATGCATACGCATTAGGTACTTAGCCATTTTTTCGTTTGTGCGCTCGTTCTTGCTTGTTCTCCGCCTACCACAGTCGCTCTGCGAGCTGCGGCTTTCGACAGGAGACGGCTTGAGCACAACACACTACTTGTCCGACTGCAGGAAGCATTTCATAGCGCAAGACGGCAAGTCCCGGGCCGACTAGTCGGACCCGGTGCCAAGCGATATGACAAAAAAGAGTGGCATACTTGGAAGCGTGATTCTTATCATACAGATAACAAAAAGGGGCAGTCCCCGAGCTCGTCTTGGGGGCCCAAAGTCTCAGTACTTTAAAACAAAGGGGGTAGTGCGATACATACTACATCAATAGTAAAATCTTCGAAGAAGATTTGTGTTCCACGGGCGCTCTGTTTCTCTGCCGGAGTCGTCCCTCTTGCGCGCTTGAGGCTTCTGAGCGTCAATTAGGTAGTAGGAGCCGTTGCCCAATACTTTGCTGATGATGAAGGGGCCTTCCCAAGGCGCCTACAACTTGTGTTGGCCGGCTGTTCGCTGAATCAACCGGAGCACAAGGTCGCCCTCTTGAAATGATCTCGACTTGACCTTTCGGTTGTAGTATCGGCGCAGACTCTGCTGGTAGATGCCGGACCGGCTGAGTGCCAACAGCCGGCCCTCTTCCAGCAGGTCAACGCCGTCTTGGCGTGCTTCTTCAGCTTCCTCTTTGGTGTACATGGTGACTCGTGGAGAGTCGAACTCTATGTATGTGGGAATGACGGCTTCGGCACCGTAGACGAGGAAGAAAGGCGTGAACCGGTTGACTTGTTTGGAGTCGTGCGCAGACTCAAGAGGACGGCTGGTAGCTCCTCAACCCAGCAGCCAGCCGAACGCTTGAGTGGTCTGACCAGTCGAGGCTTGATGCCGGACAGGATGAGGCCGTTTGCTTGTTCCACCTGGCCGTTTGACTGCGGATGGGCAATGGACGCTAAGTCCAGTCGGATGCCCTGCGTCGCGCAGAAACGGGCCAGGGCGCGTTTGGCAAAGTTTGTGCCATTGTCGGTGATGATGCTATGCGGTATGCCATACCGCACCGTGATGTCGGCGATGAAAGTCACTGCAGTCGGCCCGTTCAGCTTCTTGATAGGCTTTGCTTCTATCCACTTGGTGAACTTGTCCACCGCGACAAGCAGATGAGTTAGGCCGCCTCGGGCCGTCTTGAATGGTCCCACCATGTCCAGGCCCCAAACTGCGAAGGGCCAGGCGATGGGGATTGTCTTCAGTGCGGAAGCCGGCTGAAGTGGCTTGGAGTGGAACTTCTGGCACCCCTTGCATTTTTGGACTAACTCTTTAGCCTCTTCTAGGGCAGTCGTCCAAAAGAAACTATGTCAAAAAGCTTTGGCGACGAGTGCCCTTGAAGCCGCATGGTGGCCGCACTCGCCCTGATGAATGTCTCTAAGGACTGCTTGGCCTTGTTCTGGCTCTACGCAGCGCTAGTAGACACCAGTGACACTGCGCCTGACCAGCTCTCTGTTGACTATGGTGTATGCTGCCGCTCGGCGTTGCACTTGCCGAGCCAGGATCTCATCTGTCGGCAGCTCTCTGTTCACTAGAAACTTGAGGATGGGCTGTGCCCATGAGGGTGCTGCTATTTCTTCAACTGCTACCACAGCGACTTGGACAAGGGTGGCTGGGCTGGGAGGCAGCGGGCTGGAGTCTGCGGCCGCTTGCTGGATTGACAGCGTCCCTGGGCCGATTGGCGCAGTCCCCGGGCCGACTGGCGCAGTCCCCAGGCTGGGCTCTGAAGTCCCCGGGCCGACTGGCGCAGTCCCCGGGCCGGGCTCAGAAGTCCCCGGGCCGGCTTCGACTGTGGTTTTCTTGGGGCCGTCTGCTGGGGCTCTGGAGTCGGATCCGACTTCTTCTGGAGGAGCCGGCACAAAGATGGAGTCTGACTCTGGTGAAGGCTTGATAGACGGCTTGAGGAGGCACTGAAGAGCGACGCCGGAAGGTATTGCTTGGCGGGTGGAGCCGACTCGTGCCAAGGCGTCTGCTTGTTCATTGTCATTTCTTGGCACGTGAAGGAACTCGCACCCCTCGAAGTATCCGCTGAGTTGCTGCACCAGGAAGCGGTAGCTCGCCATGTTTGCGTCTTTGGCGTCCCAGTCGACGGATGATTGCTGGACCACCAAGTCGGAGTTGCCATAGCACAGGATCTGGCGAATGCCGAGTTCTTTGGCAAGCTGGAGCCCATGAATGAGCGCCTCATATTCGGCGACGTTGTTGGAGGCGGCGAAGTGGATCTGCAACACATACTTGAGCTTGTCGCCTTTAGGGGAGGTGAGGACGACGCCGGCTCCCAGGCCGGTGCGCATCTTGGAGCCGTCGAAATGCATCTGCCAATGGGTGGAGTCAGGCGCTGGCGGTAGGTACTAGGTCTCGGCCCAGTCGACGAGGAAGTCGGCCAGTGCTTGCGACTTGATGGCGGTGCAGGGCTGGTAGTAGATGGTGTAAGGAGCCAGATCTATGGCCCATTTGGCCACTCGGCCGGAGGCATCTCGGCTTCCAATGATCTCGGCCAGCGGAGCCGTGCAAACCATGGTGATTGGACGTTCTTGAAAGTAAGGCTTCAGCTTCTTGGCGGCGAAATGCACACCGTAGCACATCTTCTGGTAGTGATGGTAGTTCTGCTTGGAGGTCGACAATACCTCGCTCAGGTAATATACCGGTCTCTGGACAGGGAGCGCCTTGCCTTCCTCTTTGCGTTCGACTACAATGACTGTGCTGACTACTCGGCTGGTGGCGGCGATGTACAAGAGCATGGGCTCTTTGGGAGTCGGAGCCGCCAACACAGGGGGAGTAGTCAACATCTTCTTCAGCTGGAGAAATGCTTCATCCGCCTTGTGGTTCCACTCGAAAAAGGTGGTTTCGGTGTCAAATCTGGCATATCTCGGGTAGGGGGTCCCGGACTGTGCGTCTAGGCGGATGGTAACAGGAGACAAGGGACACGATGTTTTACCTAGGTTCGGGCCCTCTCGATGGAGGTAAAACCCTATGTCCTGCTTGATTAATATTGATGATATGGGTAGTACAAGAGTGGATCTACCACGAGATCAAGGAGGCTAAACCCTAAAGCTAGCCTATGGTATGATTGTTGCAATGTATGTTGTGTCCTACTGACTAAAGCCCTCCGGTTTATATAGACACCGGAGGAGGCTAGGGTTACACAGAGTCGGTTACAATGGTAGGAGATCTACATATCCGTTTCGCCAAGCTTGCCTTCCACGCCAAGGAAAATCCCATCTGGACACGGGACGGAGTCTTCAATCTTGTATCTTCGTAGTCTTGGAGTCCGGTAGACGATGATAGTCCGGCTGTCCGGACACCCCCTAGTCCAGGACTCCCTCAGTAGCCCCTGAACCAGGCTTCAATGACGATAAGTCCGGCGCGCATAATGTTCGTCATTGCAAGGCGGGTTCCTCCTTCGAATAATCCAGAGAAGATCATGAACACCAGGATACTGTCCGGCTCTGCAAAATAAATTCCACATTCCACCATAGAGAGAATAAAATGTACACAAGTCCAATCTGCTGACGTATTTTGCGGCATGTCGTCATGCCACTACCAAGCCTTTACTTGAATCGTTTTTTATTATACCACCTCATCACGTTTAGCGAAGCGGTTTCCTTGGCACGTCTTGTTGAAGCAGAGATCATGTTCCCCTTATTACGGGATTCTCATCAATACGGACGTGGGTAACCCAACCGCGCCATTGATGGTGGCGCTTGGGAGATAAGCGAGTTTTACCAGGCTGGTGGGGGACGCATAGTCTTCGCCCGCCTATATATAAGGGATAAGGATTCACCTTTTCACCCACGCCTTCTTCCTCCTTTGCTTATCCACCTCTGCGCACTAAAGCTCCAACGCCCAAGCTCGCGCATCTCATCTAAACCTTCCCCAACCATGTCCGGAGGGGGAGGCAAATGGTTGGCTTCCACCGTTAAGGAGGAGCACATCACCAAGCTGCGCAGCGCCGGATACCTTTCCGGCGATATTGCGCACCGGCTGCCCGACGAGGGGTGCCTCATCCCTACCCCCGGGCCCCATGAGAGGGTCGTTTTCCTTCCCCACTTCCTCCGCGGACTGGGCTTTCCACTTCACCCCTTTGTCCGGGGGCTCATGTTCTACTACGGCCTGGATTTCCACGATCTGGCGCCGAACTTCATCCTCAACATCTCGGCGTTTATCGTCGTGTGCGAGGCCCTCCTCTGCATCCAGCCCCACTTCGGCTTGTGGCTCAAGACCTTCAACGTCAAGCCGAAGGTAGTGAAGGGCACGCAGGCGGAGTGCGGAGGCGCCATGTTGGGCAAGATGCCCAACATCCTCTGGTTCGAAGGGGCCTTCGTGGACACCGTCAAGGGGTGGCAATCAGGGTGGTTCTATATCACCGAGCCGCGCGACCCTACATGGGTGGCGGCCCCTGAATTTAGATATGATATCCCTACACAGCTCACCTCCTAGAAAGACAAGGGCTTGTTGTGGGGTAATCCGAAGGAGCTGACGGGACTCCGAGCCTGTATCCAGAAGATGGTGAACAAGAAGCTCAGGCTCGTCGACGTGGTCCAAGTCATGCTCGTCCGCTGGATCCTCCCATGCCAAGAACGGGCATTCAATCTGTGGGAGTTCGATCCGAAACAGCACCAGGCGCTGAGCGGGCTCTTCAACACGACGTACGAAGGCGCCTGGAGGGTGCTGTTTAAGGGCGCCGAAGCCCCCGCATCCGCGATAGAAGATTGCGGATTTCACTCGCAGCATCCGGCTGATGAGGTAAGTGATTCTACCCCTTTACGGGACACTTGTGGTAAATAGATTGATTCTAGGAGGGTTTCAATCTCCCTTTTCCTTTGACAGGAATGGATGAAGAAGGCCGAGCAGCTCATCTGCCCGGCTCCCAAGCCAGAAGACCCAGTGGATGACCGTCTAGCGGGGCTGCTGGTTCCGGCACCGCACGTGGTGCCGGAGAAGAAGGCCAAGAAGGTGGCCACGGGCACTCGAAAGAGTTCCCGTAATCAAGCGTCCGACGACGAGGCGGACTCCTCCCCCGAAAACGAGGAGGAGGAAGAAGACTCTCTCCTGGAGGGGGGAGTGAGGAAGAGGAAGGCTTCCCCAACAGAGGAGGCCGAAGGGTCCAAGAGGGGGAGAACCATTCCCCCGGACAGCTCCGCCAACACCGACGTTGGCGACGAGGAGTGGCCTTCAAGGGCCAGGCCTCCGGTGAGATCGTAAGTATCCGGATCCCTGATATGCAATTTCCTTCGTGTCACATAGTGTCCTACTAATGCCGCATACCGCCCGCAGTCCGGCTGATGATGATTTCCCCGCTTCATCGAGCGGGTCGTTGGCCCCGTCGGATGTGGATTCACTTTCGACTACCTCTACCCCCCGCGCCGATGAGGACGCCGAGGTGGGATCCCACAAAGGGACCCATCAGGAGGAGGCTCCGGAGGCGCCGCAAGGCAGCCTCCCGGACTTTGCGGCGGACTCTACGTCGGAACCTGCAGTGGTTCCAGAGTCCGGCAGGCGGCCCCTTCAAAAGAAGGGCAAGACCGTGACACCGGCGGCCTCCGTCCAACCGGAGGCACCGGAAAACTTGCTGGAGGCGCTCAAAGGCGCTTCCATCGTGGAAGAACACCGCACTGTTATGAGTGCGGTGATTCGGAAGGTTCAGCTCGCCAAGAGCGGGCTGACCGAAGCCTGCAGTTGCCTTCTAACAGGCTTTGAGGTAAGAAGTTAAAATTATGTAATGTAATACCGCATAGACAGTAGCCCCTGATGCTCAGTTCGGTGTTCGGAAAGAAAAGCCGGACTAAGGATCTAAAAAGATATTCGTAGGTTGGTAATAAATTAGGTCGATATGGGTTTGCAGGCTGTGCTGCTGACCTCTGCCGCACTGACTGCGGAGGTTCGTACATTGAAGCAGGATCTCGAGCGGTTCGAGCGAGAGCTCGGCCATGCCAAGAGGCAGCTCGAGGACAAAGAAGGTGAGTAGCACCACTTTGAATTTTTACCTTACAGAAAAGGATTTTGGTCGCAATAACATTAACGAGGATAATATGGGAATTGCAGGGGCCACAAATGAGGTGGCAGCCCTGAAGGAGGCTGTGTCCGCGGCCGAACGAAGTGCGGCCGCGGAGCGGGCAGAGAGAGAAAAGCAGGAGGCACAGGTGGCGGCAGTGCGGCACGAGCTCCAGGCTCTCATGGAGAAGCATGAGAGCTTGGAGCGCGACTCCAAGACTCGGGAGTCCGAGCTCGCCTCGGCTCTCGAAAGTGCCAAGTCCGCCAAGGCCGAGGCCCGTAAGGCCCTTCAGGAGGTTGAAGATGTGAAGAAGATAGCGGCGGGTAAGGCATTTTTCATGCAAAGCAAGCATGTTAATGTAAACTACCTGACACTTACCCGCATTCGGAGCTCTCCAGGGGCGTTTGTAGATCTGCCGCGTAGTGTGTCCGATGCCGCCGCATTCTACCGTGGCGAGGAGGGGAGCTCAACGGAGAAGGTCTTCTGTTCTCAGTACGCTGAGGCCGGCCATACGGTGCCCCCAAGCGACCAGCTGAAGCAGCTGGTCGAACTCCACAAGGTAGCTGAGGAGGCCATGAAGGGCCTTATAGTCCGGCTGTGGCCTGGACAGGCCATGCCTGGGAGCTACTTCGGCCTCGTGCGGCGGCTGGTGGATGCGTGCCCCTGGGTGGAGGTCATCAAGCGCTCCGCCTGTATTGAAGGTGCTCGTCGGGCCCTTGCCCGCACAAAGGTGCACTGGGGCAGGCTGGATGCGGAGAAGCTTCTCACTGACCCACCGCCACCGGGCAAGGAGTATCGTACGCCCGAAATGTATTATAAATCTGTCCTGAAGGGAGCCCGCGATATTGCGGATGAATGCCCTAGAGATGTAATTTTTGAGTAAACTCGCTATGTATTATCCTGTGCGCTGAAAACTTTGTTCATGTGCGCTTTAAGCAACGCTTGTTTAATTTAAAATATTACCTTCTGTGCGGCCGTTTATAAAATCTGAGAGATGGCAAGTCGTTGGCTTCAGCCCCCAAGCCGCAAGTGCTGGGGTGTTCGGGATAACTTGAGCACTCTTGTTCCCATTTTTTGGGTCCATCTAGGGAGGCGCTCAACACAACGAACAAGGCAACCGGACTTATAATGCTTGAACACTCTCACTTAGCCATAGAATTCTATAATTTTAAATTTCGGCGAAGCCCCTGGTATTCGGAAGACCGAATTCGGGGCGCTATCCACGCCTTCGTCGGACATTATCCGGAACTTCGCTCGAAGCGGCGTGAGTCTTTAAGGACCCGAAAAGACCTCTCGAACAGCGACCAGTCTCTCGCCTTATCATGCCGGTCAGTTTTAGCTTTCTCCACTGAGGCGCTCGCCCGGCTCAACCGGGGCGCAATCGCAGTGGTTCTCCCAGTGCCACCTTAGCCGACGGAACGGAACGTAAGGCACCAAAACGTGGGAGCCGGGCAAACCCAACTATTGACCCAAGACATGATTCGGAGCCGATTCATATAATGCTATAAGTTCGGGGTGCCGCACTTGTGAAAGTGTTCGGACTTATCACACCATAATGTGGGGAACATAAGCCCCTGGTGTATTAGGCCGTACCAAAATATACGGGTGCAAGATGTCATGTAATGAACATATATATGTAATAACAGGCAAAAAGTGCTGCATCATTTATTAAAGGAAGTCTGCTATGAGTGCGGACTGATACAAATAGTGCGGTAAGCAAGGGTTTTGGACTAGTTAAACATGTCCCCCTCCAGGGATGGGCTGCGGACTTGGTGTATATAATCAAATTTAATGCTCGTAATTGAGACCACCTGAGTGTTCGTCGCCGCATTCTTTCTTCCCCGGCTGTTGCATCATGAGTTCGGCAGGTTCACCGCCGGACAGGGCCTCTGGCTAACGGAGTCCTGTGTATACAAAGAAGGAAAATAATAATAAGAAAGAGTGGCACACTTGCGAGCCCCTGGTGTGGTCGAGCCGCACTCTGGGTCTATTGTGGTCGTGCCCCTTCCCCTACGCCCATGGTATCTCCAAAGCGTAATGATGTACGCGGAGGGTTGTTCTTGCGATCATGCGAGGGCGGGGGTTAGGGCCGCATTGCTACGCGTGCTCGGATCGTGCCAGGTGGTCTTGGTTGGTGTTGCTTCGGGCGCGTTTGGCTGTATCCGGTCGTTTAACGGCCGGACTCGAAAATTGCCTTAAAAGGCTGCTCTGTACTTCTGCCGCGAGAGCCGCTGTATGTTCCTCCGTTCGGAGGGAGCGTTCCGTATTTCCGTTGATCGTGATGACTCCACGAGGGCCTGGCATCTTGAGCTTGAGGTATGCATAATGCGGCACCGCGTTGAGCTTTGCAAACGCGGTTCGTCCGAGCAGAGCGTGATAGCCGGTGCGAAATGGGACTATGTCGAAGATTAACTCCTCACTCCGGAAATTATCCGGGGATCCGAAGACCACTTCCAGTGTGATTGAGCCTGTACAATTGGCTTCCACACCTGGTATGACGCCTTTAAAGGTTGTCTTTGTAGGTTTAATCCTTGAGGGGTCTATGCCCATCTTGCACACTGTATCCTGATAAAGCAGGTTCAGGCTACTGCCGCCGTCCATCGGGACTCTCATGAGGTGAAATCCATCGACGATTGGGTCTAAAACCAATGCGGCGAATCCACCATGGAGTATGCTGGTCGGATGGTCTCTTCGATCGAAAGTGATAGGACAAGAGGACCATGGATTGAACTTCGGGGCGACTGGCTCCATCGCGTATACGTCCCTTAGTGCACGCTTCCGCTCCCTCTTGGGTGTATGGGTTGCGTAAATCATGTTCACTGTCCGGACTTGTGGGGGGAAACCCTTCTGTCCTCTATTGTTCGGCGGTCTGGTCTCTTCCTCGTCGTTGCTGTTTAGCCCCTTGTCATTGTTTTCGGCAATTAACTTGCCCGCCTGCTTGAACACCCAGCAATCTCTGTTGGTGTGATTAGCTGGCTTTTCAGGGGTGCCATGTATCTGGCATAAGCGGTCGAGTATTCGGTCCAAATTGGACGGACCCGGAGTGGTTCTTTTGAATGGCTTCTTCCGCTGACCGGGTTTAGAGCCTCGGAATCCGGCGTTGACTACCGTATCCTCCTTATCGTCGCCGTTAATGCGGCGTTTATTTTTGCTTCGACGCGACCTGCCATTGTGGTCCTTAGTATCCGGACTGCCAGAATTTTTACTGAGGTTGTTGCTGCGAGCTAGCCAGCTATCCTCTCCCGCGCAGAAGCGGGTCATTAATGATGTGAGGGCTGCCATGGATTTCGGCTTTTCCTGTCCCAGGTGCCGGGCTAGCCACTCGTCGCGGATGTTATGTTTGAAGGCTGCGAGGGCCTCTGCATCCGGACAGTCGACGATTTGGTTTTTCTTTGTCAAGAACCGTGTCCAGAATTGTCTGGCCGATTCGTCTGGCTGCTGAATTATGTGGCTTAGGTCATCGGCGTCTGGTGGCCGCACATACGTGCCCTGGAAGTTGTCGAGGAATGCGGCTTCCAGGTCTTCCCAACACCCAATTGACTCTGCGGGCAAGCTATTAAGCCAATGCCGAGCTGGTCCTTTAAGCTTGAGTGGGAGATACTTCATGGCATGGAGATCGTCGCCGTGGGCCATATGGATGTGAAGGAGATAATCTTCGATCCAAACCGCGGGGTCTGTTGTGCCATCGCAGGATTCGATGTTTATGGGTTTAAACCCTTCAGGGATTTGATGATCCATTACTTCGTCAGTGAAGCATAGCGGGTGTGCGGCGCCTCTATATTGGGCAATATCACGACGTAGCTCGAGAGAGCGTTGTCTGCTGTGTTCGGCCCGGCCGGAGTTATTGTATCTGGCGCGACGGTATTCGTCGTGGGTCGTGGGGCACCCCCGTGATCCGTAGATGGATCTGGATCGCCTTGCTTTGACTTCCAATACATCTCGCAAGTCCGGCGTGTTCCCTCTTGGCTTCGCACTTTTGGAGCGATGCCGGGGTACGGTCTTGGTGGAGGGCCTGGATGCCTCTCTGTCGCGACCACGGGGTGGTCGGTCTGTCGTGTCGTGCGCTGGTGATGAAGGTATGTATGCTTCCTCCTCTAATCGGGGGAGCAACTTGAGTCTTGGGTAGCTTTTGGAGGGGCGTTCGAGTTTATACTCTTCGGCCGCGAGGACCTCGGTCCATCGATCGGCCAGCAGGTCCTGATCAGCTTGAAGCTGCTGCTGCTTTTTCTTTAGGCTATTTGTCGTGGCAATAAGCCTGCGTTTGAAACGCTCTTGTTCGACGGGATCCTCGGGCATGATGAATTCGTCGTCGTTGAGGCTTGCCTCGTCTTTGGAGGGAGGTATATAGTTATGTTCCTCGACCTCTTCGTCTGCCGCCTTCTCGTGAGGGCTTGCTTCTGCATCCTCCTGCGCTGAGTCTTGCTGGAGGGGATTATCTTCAGCACTCTCTGGGTATTATTATCTCCTGTGCCGGAATCTCCATTCTTGCTGTGGCGGGATTTAGAGCGGCGCCGCTGACGCCGGCGCTTGGGCTATTTCTTTAAGGAATCCGCCTCCGCTGCTTCTTCGCCGTCCCCATCTTTCGGGGTGTCCACCATGTATATGTCGTATGACGAGGTGGTCTTCCAGTGCCTTGTAGGCACTGGTTCCTGTTCGTCTCCGGCATTGTCGTCCATAGCGTCGATGTCTTCGGAGTCGTAGTCTAGCATGTCGGTTAGATCGTCGACAGTGGCTACAAAGTGGGTGGTGGGTGGGCTCTGAATTTCTTCGTCATCCGTATCCCAACCATCCTGGCCATAATCCGGCCAGGACTCTCTGGATAGCGAGAGATGCTTTAGCGAATTTAGAATGTCGCCAAAGGGCGAGTGTTGGAAGATGTCCGCGGCGGTGAATTCCATAACCGGCGCCCAATCAGATTCGATTGGCAGGGGCGTGGGACGTCCGGAGTCCGGCAAGGAGTCCGGCGCTTCAGAGTCACGAGCTTCACGAGGGACAAGGTTAGTGTTCGGCTCCATCACCGTGGAAGTTGGAGCCCCCGAGGCGGTGTCCAACCACCGGTCCTCGATCTGGGCGATCGGCTCCGGACTAAGGACCGGAGCGGATTCTTGTGCGGCCACCAAGGCGCTGTTCAGCGGCAGAGCTAGGTCATGCCCATCGTAAAAGTGCGGCACGCTTGGCTGTGGCTCGAGCCCGTCGAAGATCAAGTCCCCGCGGATGTCGGCCGTGAAGTTTAGGCTTCCGAACCTGGCCTGACGGCCAGGGGCGTAGCTTTTGATCTGCTCCAGATGGCCAAGTGAATTAGCCCGCAGTGCGAAGCCGCCGAATACGAAGATATGTCCGGGGAGAAAAGTCTCACCCTGGACAGCGTTGTTGATTGAAGAAGCCATCAAGCCTATCGGTGACGACACAGAGGAACTCTCAAAGAAAGCACCAATGTCGGTGTCAAAACCGGCGGATCTCGGGTAGGGGGTCCTGGACTGTGCGTCTAGGCGGATGGTAACAGGAGACAAGGGACACGATGTTTTACCCAGGTTCGGGCCCTCTCGATGGAGGTAAAACCCTACGTCCTGCTTGATTAATATTGATGATATGGGTAGTACAAGAGTGGATCTACCACGAGATCAAGGAGGCTAAACCCTAAAGCTAGCCTATGGTATGATTGTTGCAATGTATGTTGTGTCCTACGGACTAAAGCCCTCCAGTTTATATAGACACCAGAGGAGGCTAGGGTTACACAGAGTCGGTTACAATGGTAGGAGATCTACATATCCGTATCGCGAAGCTTGCCTTCCACGCCAAGGAAAATCCCATCCGGACACGGGACGGAGTCTTCAATCTTGTATCTTCGTAGTCTTGGAGTCCGGCGGACGATGATAGTCCGGCTGTCCGGACACCCCCTAGTCCAGGACTCCCTCAGGTGGTCTTCTTCATCAATTGATACAAAGGTAGAGCTTTCTCGCCCAGCCGACTGATGAATCGGCTGATGGATGCCAAGAAGCCGGTGAACTTCTGCACATCTAACAGTCAGCTGGGTATCTCCATCCTCTCGATGGCCTTGATCTTTATGGGGTTGCACTCGATGCCGCGTTCGGAGACCAGGAAGCCGAGGAGCTGGCCAGCTGGTACTCCGAAAACGCACTTCTCTGGGTTGAGCTTGATCTGGAATCGGCACAGATTCTCAAAGGTCTCCTTGAGGTCTTCTAGGAGCGTCCCACGCCTCTCCGTCTTCACCACCACATCATCCACGTAGACGTGGGTGTTCCTGTCGAGTTGCTTGAGGAGGCACTTCTGCATGCAACGCTGAAAGGTGGCACCGGCATTCCTCAAGCCGAACGTCATCGTCAGGTAGCAGAAGGCTCCGAATGGTGTGATGAAGGCGGTCTTCAGTCTGTCTGCCGGGTTCAGCTTGATCTGGTGATATCCTGAATACGCATCTAAGAAACTCAGCAGCTTGCATCCGACTGTGGAGTCTATCACCTGATCGATTCTTGGCAAGGCAAATGGATCCTTTGGGCAGGCTTTGTTGAGGCTTGTGTAGTCAATACACATCCGCCACTGCTTGTTTTTCTTCAGTACCAAAACCGGGTTTGCCAGCCACTCTAGAAAAAACACTTCCATGATGAAGCCGGCCGCAAGAAGCCGGGCTATCTCCTCTCCAACAACTCTTCTCTTCTCTTTTGACACGCGGCGCAAGGGCTGCCTGACGGGTTTCACATCTGGCCTGACATGTAACTTGTGCTCGGCGAATTCCGTCGGTACACCTGGCATGTCTTTGGGGGACCATGCAAAGATGTCTCGATTCTCATGGAGGAAATCGACGAGCTCGCCTTCCTATTTGCTGTCAAGGTTAGCACCTATGACAGCGTACCTCTCTGAGTGCTCCGGGTCCAAGGGTATCTTCTTGGTCTCTTTGGCCGGCTTAAACGAGCCCTCGGCTTCCGACTCCTTGGGGTCGGGCGACATCTCTGGCTGCTTTCCGGCCATCGCCACGACTCGGTCAAGGAGCCGCTTCTCAGCCGCGATCACTAGGGACTCGGCCAGCCGGCTACTCTCGGCCGCGCAGGCGGACGACTTCCTGTAGTCGCCGGCTACGGTCAGAATTCCCTTGGAACTCGGCATCTTCACCTTCAGGTAGGCTTAGTGAGGGACTGCCATGAACTTGGCCAAGGCAGGTCGGCCAAGCAGTGCGTGGTATGGGCTTTCAAGGTCCACTACTTCAAACCAGACTGGCTCTCGGCGGAAATGATCTTTGTCTTCGAAGAGGACGTCTATCGGGATCTTGCTGATTGGCGAACAGGAAAGGCCGGGTACAATACCATGGAACACAGTCCGGCTGCTCTACAGCTGTCTTCACTTGATTCCTAGCTTCTCCATGGTATCTTTGTACAGGATGTTGATGTTGCTGCCTCCGTCTATCAGTACTCTTGAAAAGCGGACGGCCCGCCTATCAGTGGCCAAGGTGGCACCTAGGACCAGGGCATAGGAGCCTGGATTCGTCATCACCTCTGGGTGATCCGCTCTACTCCAACTGATAGGCCTCTCGGACCAATGCATGAACTCTGGAGTGTCTGTTGCCATTGTATTTACTTCTTGCTGCTGTTGGCGCCTGCTGCACCAGTCATCTGCTACGCTGGTGAACACCACGTAGGCTCCGTGCTCATCTGGGAACTCGTCTTGCACTGCGCCGACTGGCCGAGCAGCCGGCTGCTCGGGCAGCGGTGGAGGCGGCAGTCCAGCAGGCGGCGGAGGTACGAGGCCGTCTCCCTTGGCGATTCTGGTGAGCCAGTGGCACTTCAGGGTGTTATGGTTCGAAGGCTTCGCGCCACTGTGGAACTTGCACGGACCATCCAGAGTCTGCTCATAGGAAAAGGCCGGCAACCAATTGGATTTGCCGCCTTTCTGCCTCTTGGCCGGAGGCTACCCCTCCGGTTGTTGATCTTCGACTGTCGCAACCTGCCGACTATTGGAAGTCGGCTGTTGGGCCTTGCGCTTGTTGTTGTTCTGTTGTTGGCGCCGAGTGGTGTCTCCAACCGGAGTTCTGGGAGCCTGAGGAGCCACCTTGCTAGCCGCATTGACTTGAATCTCTGTCTTCATGGAGGAATCGGCCATGGCATACTTGTCTGGTATGACTAGCAGTTCGTCGAGGGTTTCTGGCTCGTCGCAGAGGAGCCTGTGCTTGAGGAGGGTTCCCTCTCGGCACCCGGCAGTGAAGTACTCGATAGCCTGCACCTCGTGCACGCCCTCGCAGGAGTTCCAAAGCTCGCCCCAGCGCGTGAGGTAGTCGCGTGTTGACTCATCAGGGCCTTGACGCACAGGGAAAGCTGGCGCGGCTTGGGTGGTCGCTTGTACGTGCTTGTGAAGTTGCGGATGAAGGCTTCGGTGAAGTTGACCAAGCTATTGATGCTGCGGGGCTTCAGGCTGTTCAACCATGTCCGGGCCGTGCCCTGGAGCATGAGTGGAACGTACTTCACGGCAACCCGCTTGTTGCCGTTTGCTATGCTGACGGCTGTGGAGTAGTCTATCAGCCAGTCTTCCGGCTTCACGGAGCCGATGTACTTGGGTGTGTCTCGGGGGAGCGTGAATCCTTTGGGGAAGGGCTCGTCTCGGATGCGGGGCTCGAAGCAAGGCGGACCCAGCTCGTCTTCTTCTTCCAGCGCCAGGGATCGGTGGAGTCAGTCGATCCGGTGGCGGGGGTCGTTTTCTCCGACTCCTTCTCGACGGCCGAGGTGGCCTCCGAGAGTCGGATGCTCAACAGGCGGTGGGGAAACTCGCCGCTCTCTTCTGGGTGGGGGAGGCAGGTAGTCGTCCCGCCGCTCCACTGCTCTCGGCCGGCCGTCTTGGTCGCGCTCAATGGTGAGGCGAGTCCGACTGTGACTGGCAGCCGACTCCTTTTCTTTCCTTCCGCGGACTCCGCCAGTCGGCGTCCGGGAAGTCGCGCCTTGATCTCGGCGGGGAGGCAAGTCGTCATTCGGTTGCTGCGCGTATCCGCGCGGCCGCCGGCCGCGTTCTGCGCAGCAACCGCGTCGAGGAGCTGCTGGACTCGCTCCGTCATCAAACGGCGCTCTTCGCCCTCGAAGTTCTTCAGCTCGTCAGTCGCCGCTTGGGCGGCGCGGATGTTCTCCGTAGGGGTGGCGTATACGGGGTGTTTTGCCCCGAACAAGTCGGCGATGGTCGCACCGCGCCCAGTTGGAGCCGGCGAACCGCCCACAGCGCGATCCATCTCGCACTGGTAGGCTTCTGACAGGCGCCTCATGCTCGCCAGCCTATTGCCGCCTTCGATGATCTGAAGGACGCATGTCTCTAGCATCTCAGCATCTGCGTCCTCTGGAATGGGCGCCGTTAGGTCTTGCAGGGCCGCAGCGAGCGGGTCCTGAGCTTCTTCACCAGAGCGGTCGTCGTGGCTGATGACGAGCACCTCCGTGACGGTGCTTCCGCCACTCTCCTCGTGAGGAAGCGGCTCGTCGTAGACCACCACGTTGGTGGGGAAAATGTCGAGCAACACGGCGTCGGAGTCGACCAGCATCGGGTCGGTGGAGCCTATAGACTCCAAGTCCACGGCAGGTTCGCCGGTGATGTGGAGTTGGTCAAGGAGGCCCGCGAGAAGGCTCTCGGGGCCACCCGTGCCTGCATCGGATGCAGGCTCGTCGGATAGGAGCACCTCGCCGACAAGTTCGGCGAGGCTGCTTGCTATGCAGGCGGCCTCAGCGCCGCGCAGCGCGTCGATGCAGACTCCATCTGGCGAGCCTGCCTGGCTGCGCTCGCCAAGGAGGAAGAGGGTTCCCGTCCAGAACAGATCTCTGGGCGACGGTGCACCAGGCCCCATGGTGGGTGCCAAATGTCGGGGGTTAGGTGCGACATATGCCAAAGGATGGCTTATCATGGTGGGGGCGAGTAGAACATCGCCGGTGCCTGGAAACGGGATGAGGCGTAGGCATGCACGCCGGCGAATCTTACCCAGCTTCGGGGCTCTCCGAGGAGATAACACCCCTACTGTTGCTCTGCGGGGTCTCCGCATGATAACTAAAGCAACGTGGCTACAATGGTGCTCCTGGAGCTGTATCTGGAGGCAGGAGAGAGCAAGGCTAGTTCTCTCCTCCCTGTGCTATCTGGTCTATCTCTATCAAGGTCTGAACCCTTTGCATGGGTGCCCCGGGGGGTTTATATAGGCCTACCCCCCGGGGGTACAATGGTAACCCGGCTGGGCGCAGGTCCCAGCCGTCTGTCTCTCATACCGCCGTCCTTCCCGCCGGCTTCTAGGGCCCGCCGACTGGTGGGTCCCGCGGACAGGCCTGACACTGTGCGGCACTCCTGATGACGCAGGCTTGGTCATTGGGTCGTGGCAATAGTGCCACCGTCTATCGGGTGATCACTGTCGCCATTCCCCATCCTGTCTGGTTAATGGCTCGTGGGGCCCTGGGAGGAGTCGGCCGACTCCAGGGAGGCCGACTCCCACAGATCCGCCTTCGGGGCGCCCAGGCCGCCTTCGGTCCACCCACTGACAGGCGGCCCCGCAGTCTTCGGGCCGTACAAGCCGGCGTCATGGGCACAGTGCGTTGCGCACTGTGGCTGAGGTCAGGGCAGGCATGGCAACAGTGTCGCGCCTCGCCGGAGATCTTCCGGCGATACGGCTCACTGTAGCCACACCGGTCCTTCGTAGGCAGGGGGAGCGGCCATGCCGCGACCGTACCCTGCATCGGGCTTTGGGAGGAGTCATGGGCCGACTCTCCATAGTCGGCCTCTCTGGAGGTCGCCGTCTGGGACTCGGCTTGTCTTGGAGTCGTCGTCTGGGAGTCGGCTTGTCTTGGAGTCGCCGTTTGGGACTCGGCTTGTCTTGGAGTCACTGTCTGGGACTCGGCTTGAGGGGCGCGGCCTGCCCCGATGTCTTGAAAGGTCCTGGGACTCGGGTTAGCCTACCTGTGGCCCATTACTCCGACAGGCGCATGCGGATTGTTTGACTGGTCAACCATACAAATACAGAGCTATACGCTGAGCCATCGACCGTATAATCACTATATCTCATATACAATGATCAAAGTGAGCTATCAAGACAAGTTCGATGACTGCCAATGCATTTTACCCGGTAATAAATGACCAGGATTGAAGGGGAATCCTAATTTGCTTCGTCTTCGGTCCTTGAGCTCTTAACAAACCAATGCACTATACGGTTGTGTGGCCACTCCACCCCAGAGCTCTCACCAAGCTTCGTTCATGCCACCGCGCCGCACACTAACCGGTAAGGCAGCGATGGCATCCCACCGCACCGAGTTCCTCGCCGCCCACGAACAAACATAAAATGGTAGGGAAGCGATGGCATCCCGCCGTGCCGAGTTCATCGCCACTCGCGACCTCACAACTACGTGGGAGGAATTTGAAGATGCCAAGGCCGAATGGGCGGTAGAGCAAGAGGCGGCCAAAGCCGCACAGAGGGAGCGAAAAAGTCAGAAAGCACTCAAGAAAAGAGAGGCCCGCCGCCGCAAGAAAGAAAAGGACGCACGCGCTGCTGCGGAGAGGTCGGCGGAGATCCAAGCACGGTGGGGTGTTGCCGACAAAGTCGGGAAGGAGAACGACGGCATCTGGCCAGCATGTGAGAAGTAGTAGTACTAGTAGTTAGTGTGTGTGTCTGTGTCTGAGTACGAGCATGTACCAGTACTACTAGTTACTACTGTAGTTTTTAGAGCAAATTACCAGTACATTAGCCTAGACTAAATGGAAAAATTCCTATCCTATGCATGAAATGGCATCTCTTTCTCTATGGGAATTGAGATGCATGTCATCTCACTTCCTATGATTTTCATATTCCTATCCTATGAACAAAAGGAGGCCTCTATTGGAGTAAATACTGTAGCTAGCAGTACTGCTGGTACAATAGTTTTCTTCACGAAGCGGAATCAGCGAAGTCATGATGGTTCCTTCGTCCGAGCAACTTCAAAGTGGGAAGTGGGCCTCTTATTTGACAGCTGATTGGTCATTGTTACTGCGGCGCGACGACCTGGGTGACTCTCCCTTGGAGTTCTGCGTGCATGGCAAGTGTACCAGGATGGTCGACGTCCCACATGTTGGCGAACGGAAGTATTCTTTCCGATAGCGAGGAGCAAGGAAACCGCGTGGTATAGTATCACTGCTGATTGGTTCACAAAAAAATTGTATCACTGCCGATTTATAATTATTTTTTATTTCTGATGAATGCTAGCGTTTCAACTCTTACTATGAAGGGTGCCAAACATGGCACATGCTGGATGTCCCACACGTCAGCAAAAGGAGTGGGACATGAACAGCGTGGTAGAGCCCAGCGTAAAAAAACAGAGTGGTAGAGCGTCTCCACTTCTTCTACTTCTGGGTCGGAGACCACACGTAGTAGTACTTAGTTGTATCAACGATACAAAGTGCGACCTGGAGAGAAAGACACGTCTAGTTGGAAGGTCTCGGGGCATACCCGTAAACAAATATAAAAGTTAATATGTGCCTCCAACTAATATAGTAGTAGTAGAGTACTTAGGCACGTACTCCATAACATCACCGTGGATTGCACGTACAACATTTAGTGGTAGTACGTAGTAAGAGGCAAATGCCGCCCAAGAGTTCCCTTCTCGGTGTACTTTTGGGTGTTTGGTAGAGTGTATGGAGGGTGCATGAGTCCACACTAGTTTAGCACAAATACACTAGAAGCATGCATGAAGAGAGCACGCATGAAGATGGGTGTTGAGTTGAGCATGCATGAAGAGGGAAGAACTATGCTGAGACGAGAATGCAATCAAACACACCCTGTATACCACGCATGTTCATGCCATTTGTGCCTTTCTACTTCACTTACTGCGCTACATTACTCAGGTTCGTACCTCCACTCCCGGGTACATGTCCGTCTCGTAGTTCAAGTGCCACGTGTTCTTCGTATAGATGGAACTATCGTTGCATAACACGTGCGCCTTGATGCTAGTTGTCTCGCGTGTTGGCAAAAGGATGAACAAAGCTCACGTAAAAAAATAGAGTGGAAGAACATAGATTCCGGAAGACCGAGAAGGAGCAAGGGACCTCGTGGTGGAGCGTCTGTACTCATAATATTTAATATTATTCAGCGATATAAAATTAACCAATCATCTCCACAGTGGACTGGAAGAGTACGAAACACGGCTGCCCAGTGTAGTTACATCATACTAGTACATGGCTAACCCACGCTATCACCATATTTCTTGGCTTCCGTGCGACACCTATCTCTAGTAATCCAGCAGCCGGTATCGCTTCTCCCTCCTCGTCTCTATCAAAGTGCGGCGGGCTGGCGTTTCTGCCATCTATTGAGGTCGGTTAACTATCACATGTTAGCGACATGCCAAGAGCATTCTAAAAAAAATTCCTTTCACGTTCCGTTTTCAAAAAGAAAAAAATCATTTCACGTACGAATTTGCATGTTTGCTTTGAGCAACTTGCATGTCCTATACTGCTCCTGTTTGATACTCTAACTTAGCTAGAGGTTAGACTAACTCATGACTAACCCTAAACTAACTGTAGCCAAAGAGGTGTTTGGGTGACAGGGTTAGATTGACAATAAATGCACTTCATGGAGAGACAAAAGTGATTTTTCAGTGGTGCCAATGAGAACTATCTCCAGTTAGCACCTCTTGGGTGGGATAGTTTTTTTTGGTGGGTTCGGTGCAACTTGCTCCAATTTAAACCATCATGCTTGGATACTTTAGGGCTATTTGAGCCCCAACTAGCTCAAACTAACTCTAACCCATGGATCCAAACAGGGCCTATGGCCAGTCTTGACGTGGAGCAGTCGCGTGCACCGGGAAGCGGTGCTCTCTCGGCCATCACGCCACTTCAAAGCCGGCACCAGTGAGAGGTCGCCTCCGCTCTGGCCGGGCATTAATGCGGCACTAACGCTCCAGGGCTACGCTGACCGTTTCACGCGGGAAGCGCGCACTGGCAAGGGAGTATAGGTTTTGAACCGTTTCAGGTGTAGTAGTAATGGTAGTTTGCAAAACTACTCAATTACTGCACTCAGTTTCCTAAGAAATTGTGGTAAAAAACGTTACTCCACAGCCCGCTTCCCTTCTCCTTCCTGCTCGTGATTTACATGGCCATGTTAACGTGGTTGTGTCAAAAAAATGTCACTTCCTGCTCGTGATTTGTGTTATATAATTACAAGCAAGATTCTCGTGCAATGCACGGAACATCAATATGCATTTTTACAAAACACCTGTTGTGATTGACCCATGCAGGAGTAATCCCATGTGTAAAATCTAATGATATCTCGAGAATTTTATCGGAAAACTGGTATCCCGAGAATGTCATCAAAAAAACGAAAGATGAGAGATAAGGCGAGGAGGAGTGGAGCGTGGTGCTGACTCGTGGTCGGAATGGGCGGAGGCATGGGGATGGATGGCGCCGGCAGGCGGCAGTGGCCACCATGCATGCTAGATTGTTCCAAAGACGTATTCCTTTTTTAATTGTTGACCAATGAGGTTGCGGGAGATAATGATGTGGAGAGAGGTGCGGGTATCTTTTGTAAAATTATCAGAGTTTGCTTCCTATCCGTCAGATATAGATCATATGGTCTGTTTTACAAGATGTCAGGCACACCATCATCGCCAACTCGTTTTTTTATAAGGGTATACAGATGATAAGTTTGCTGACTACTAAAGTAAAGTGGAATCTGTCCATTTTATGCAAGTAAATAAAGGTGATTGTTTGTCATACGGGTAAGGTTGGATGAAGGGTGGTAGGAACAAATGCTCCGCCAAGAGCATGTGTGTGTGAGATGGAGTCTTAGTGTGTGTGGTGTGTGTGTGTGTGTGTGTGTGTGTGAGAGAGTGAGAGAGATAGATGGAGTCTAAGTGTGTGTGTGTGTGTGTGTGAGAGAGAGAGAGAGAGAGATGGAGTCTTAGTGTGTGTGGGGGGGGTGTGCGTGTGTGTGTGTGTGTCGCGGGGTCCTCTGTGGCGGATGTAAATTAAGTGTGCATGGCTTCATCATAGAGAGGTGATGTGTATGGCAGAGGCCACCAACGATGTGGTGCGAGAGAGAAAATGCCCGTAGGAGGGAAGAGAAGGTGCGTGCGTGTGAGAGGAGTCGACATCGAGAGAACGTGTTTGTTCGAGAGACACCACGGAAGACTACTATATATCGATGGTGCATGTAGGCGGGAATTAAACAAAGGGATGGTCTTATTGGTTTCAGGGATATAGGGAAGAGTCAGAGGTGCGCGGGGCGGGGGGGGGGGTAGCTAGAAGGAGATTGTTAAGTGTGAGTGTGTGTTTTGCCCATCCAGGCGGAAGTTATGTGCACAAAAGAGGAGAACGATTCTATGTGGCGTTAGGATTGAGGGTAATTAACTACGTATGGAGACATAGAGACCTTGAACGTGCATGTGTGAGAGGTACACATGTATACGTGGGATGTGTGTGTGTGCGCGCGTGCATGATCGAGATAAAAGAAAGAAGACATAAGTCCTAAGATCAACGACATGGGAGAGACGGATCGGTATGACAATATGCATGCATGTGAGAATGCAGGGAAGAAGGCCTGACAATTGAGCATGTGTTTTTGTCTTTAAGAGATAGTGGCGTGGGCTGGAGCATGCATCTATGGCGAGCAGAGGGGGTGAGGCACAACGATTGTGCAAAAGAGATCAACCTATAAATGCATATGTATGGATAGACATATATAGTGTGGGTGATAGGAAGCAAGACTCCGTGCGAGAAAGAAATGTTGATGGAGAAACTACAGATAGATACAGAGATGGAGATGCTAGCTAGAGAGACATCTGTTAGGTTGGGTGTCGGAGATGACCGTCGGGTGGTTCAAAGGGTGAAGTTATATATGTGTGTGAGAGGGCACTTGACTTCATGTAGAGAGAAACATATGTAGTGTGCGTGATAGGAATCAAGAGTGAGGGTGAGAAAGAAGGTTGATGGAGAAACAGATAAATAGAAAGACAAAGATGCTAGCTAGTGTGCGCTAGAGATAGGAGTCGACTGGATCAGAAGGCTGGGTTATGTGTGTGGGTGTGAGAGAGATAGAGAGAGGGTGCATGTGAGTCACATACAAACAAATATCAGAGAGAAATGAGATCTAGAGAGACGGAGTTTTGTGTCTATGAGAGAGAAAGATATTTCACAACGAGAGTGATAGCTAGACAGACATATGAGGGAACGCAAGATATCTATAGGGAGAGAGGGTGTGTTTGAGCGACATACAAGAGAACAATGGAGAAATATGAGACCCTGGGAGACAGAGTTTGTGTTTGTGTGTGAGAAAGAGATATTGAAGAGGAAGAGTTGTAGGTTCTCATATCTAAGGAGCGAAAGACATCTCTATATGAGGGGTGTGCGTGTGGCACACATGGGAATAGTTGAGAGAAATGAGACCCCGGGAGACAAAGTTTTGTGTTTGTGTGAGAGAAAGAGATTCCACATGGAGAATCATAGCTAGAGACACATAGCAGGGAGCGAGATATACTTAGAGAGAGATAGAGTGATGAAGGTCGATGGAGAGAGTACCGTCAGTGTGTTACGAAGATAAAAGATCATTGTCGACATACTGGTAGCACGAGAGATGCCTGAGAGACGATGAACGCGTATAGGTCCAGAGAGATAGTCCTATATAAGCATGAGTGATAGCTATATGAGACAAATATCTAGATTAAAGGGGATTCAAATATTTAAACTGGAGATCAAGGCATCAATAATATCATAACGCAAATTGGTGTATCAAACATGCATATTCATTTGAATTTGGGCACACGTGTAATGTTATATAGTTTATCAATATTGGTGATCCATAGATTCTTCAATTACAAACAATGCATGGTTTATATGCAATTAATGTCTAAACGGGATTACACTATATGTTGCGTGTGTGAAACACATTATACATGTTTGAGAAGTTAAAAAAAACCGCATGGAAACCAAATTAATTGGAGACAGTTAGCGAGGAATGCATACATTGGATTTCAACATAAAGTGGTTTCAAATATTTGAAAATCCAAATTGATGGATACAACCTTATGAATCTGAGATCATGTCATTTGTAAACCATATTTATGTATAAATGATGTTGTGCTTTTGAAAGTATATATATAAAAAATGATGTATATAGAATGTAATTCCAATTGAAAATGGATCCCGCCCAAAAAATAGTAGAATACAAACGGGATTCAAATTGAGTTGGCACGGTAAACGTGCTCTGTGCAAAATTTGAACAAAGCGGGGAAAGTCGCAGTAACCGCCCGAAACCAAAATCTGCGAGATGGAAATCACTACTGCCTATCCCTACCGCGCAAAGCCTATCTTCTGGATTTCTATAGGTTTTGATAGGGGTAGGTTTGTAATTTCACCCAAATGTGACGTAACCGCCTCTCACCCGGATTCATACACGGTGGGCGCCAAAACACGGTGTGCCCTCGGCCGAAATCGACTCCCTCCCCGATTCATATTCATACACGGTGGGCGCCAAAAACAAACTCTCGTCGGCAAATATTCGGTTTATGCGAGATTACCGTCCTATCCCCAACCGACTAATGTTGCTGTGATGTAGTAGAAATTTGAAACGAGGGCTAAGTTTGTAAATTTCCTCGCATTTGAGACAAGCGCGCCCTGAATACATGGTTCCCCCCTTCCTTTCTACCTCCCTTTTCCCCATTCGTACTCCGTGGGCACCAAAACACCCTCTCCACCCCCACCCTCCTTCGTCGTCCGCCACCCCATCCACCGTTGTCCTCCTCCACCATGCCGGAGATGATACCCTAACGCCGCCGTCCATTACAAGAGATCGACCTCTCTCATCCACGCCTTCGGACCGGGATCCTTGCATCCCGTCCCCTCGCTTCATCCCCGCCGTCGTCCACCTTGTCAGCGCCGCTCCTACGACCGTCTCGTCCACCATGCCCCGCCGCCACCGTCTACCCTCCTAGATCTGCTTCCACACCGCCGACAGCCATCGCTATCGCAGCACCGTCAAATTCTCACCAGATGCGTACACGGCGCAGCACCAGAGGTGGTACTCTTTCGTATCTGCTCAACTTATTTATCACAACAAGAAAATAGATCGCCACTGCTTTACTCTGATTTCTTGTCTTGGTTGTGAAGTTGCCTTTGTCCGGTTTGCACCTTCAGATCCGCCATGGCATGCTCAACACTATACTCCCAATGCTTATGGTTTTCCCCTTTTATATTCCACACTAGTTAAATCATAGTAGACTAAATTTCAAAATTGGGTCAGTCGATTTTTCAGAGCTTGCCAGAGTTTGCCGGTGCGATCCAAGGGGCTCAGGTGGTTGCGCGGCCTCGTCGAACGAATAAAACTCGACGCGGGTGGGGGGTGGGGGTGGCGGAGGAACACAGGCGGTGGGGGCCGGTGGTCCGGTCGGCGGACCGTGCGGTGTTCTGTATGGGAAGAATCAGAGACGAGGAAGAAGAAGGGTTAGGAGACATAGGATCTTCATCCCACCGCCTGAAATGGTCGAGAGACAGTTGGGAGTTGCATTCTTAGTGCGCTCTGGTTCATCATGTGTGGGCACTGCGCAACCAACATTTTATTATCCAAAATCTGCTTGCTGTTCTTTACCATGTTCGATAGTGCTGGCCTGTACGTGATCGTTAGGTTTTCAATTACTAGCGGCAATACAACACCGTATTTTCAAGCTAGTTCCACTTTCTCGCTTTATATATCGTGGTTATGGTGTACCCCTGTTATGTACACTATGATCTACCTAGTTGTTGTGTGCTCTTGTTATCATGGTTTGGCAATAAACTATCTATACAGTATATTATGAACCTATCATCTGCTAGCTATCCTTACTTCTGGAGCCTATTTTTTTGTGTACTTGTGCCAGATTATATAAATGCACGCACGATATTGCAGCACACATGAGCTCTCTCATCAGAATCCAGTGATAGCACATAAGTGTTTACATGGGCGCCCCTATATTAGAATATCATCTGCATTACAAAGATAATCTCACAACTATTTATGTTTTCATGGTTCTCTGATATTATACGCAATTACAGTGAATATCAGAATCTGCGCATCAGAAGAATATTGTGGAACACTGCAATGACTTACAAAATTGGCACCAAGGCATTGAGTGTCATTCTGGAAGCAATGAAACTCGTACGCTCCCCACCTGTTGATTCTTGTTCAGAATAACATTCTAATGACTATTCTAACCTCGAGGAGTCAAAGGCAGATGGCATGTCCTGTTCACCCATCTAGGTGCCTGTTCTAATTTGGCAAGGTTTTATTGATCGCATATCTTGCATATGTTGTCTTGCATTTCTTCTACTTTGTTGCACCGCCATCTGCTTAGTTTACTCATCATATAACTCAAGATGCCATGCCCATCCATTATCAATATATATTCCATCTGTCATCATACCATGTTTTTCCACTCAAATGATGTTCTTGTGCATCAGACATCAAAAAGGAAGAGGGCGATTGCCGAACCTGAAGGAGCACCAGCAAAGTCCTTGAAAAATGTGGTGGTGCCGGAGAAATCAGACAGCGCCCCACTTATATTGGTTGTACAACTAGTGACACAAAACATAGGACCGACTCCAACAGACTGTACCCATACTTCACTGGACACACCACTAGCCCCACCACGCAGGACCTGCACTCCAGCAAAAGGTATACCGATTTCATTTGCCATAGCACCAACCGTACCATAGAAAAATCCCACTCCAGCAAAAAGTACACCAAGTCCACCGGCCGAAGACCTATCCCAACTGCAGAGACGGCCAATTCCTGCAGATTGGAACCCCATTCCATTTATTCCTAGTTTAAAATAAAATACAAAGATAGAACATTATATTACAAGTCTCGAGACCGCGAGTAGCGAGTTTGTCTTCACATTACAAGTCGATATCAATCATCTAAACTACCATCACATAGAAGAGAGCTGCGGTCATCACGATGAGCATCATCATGATGAAACTCGTCTTCATCCGGTTCCTCCAACGCTCCCTCCCCTCTCCCGCTAGATAGCGGGCGTATCTAGATTCGGCCTCGGCCCTAGTGGTGTACCCTTTGTAACTGTTACCGCTGAATCGGTGAACCTGTCTCCGACACTCCTCCCAGTCATCGTAGACTCCGGGAACCTTACCCTTGTACACGACATACGTCGGCATCGCTATGCACTAGCCAAACGAAACGTTAGTACCAATTCACAGACAATACATAAGCAAAATATAAGTATGCAACAGAACGATCGGAAGAGAAAAGCAAGACATTAATAGCATCGATTACATCTAAGTTGAACGACTCTCGAAACCAAAGAGACATACTACAAGTTCATTAAAGTTTAATTACAACATGGGCCAATCGATGTTTCAGAACTAGATACAGCATCACTTCTTTCGACTCGACTCAAGGGACCGGAGCGTGGATGAAGCCGCCGTCTATCGTGGGAGTCATGAAATAATGGTCGTTGTCAGCCTGCATTTGTAGCATTGTGTTGATGTCACTGTTGGACGCTTGATTGTTGAGGTAGAACTGCTCCGAGGTCCGAAGGACATCTTGATGGATGATTTCCGCAAACTCCGACTGGATGCGAAAGAATTCTTGTCGGAGGTCCGCGTCCTGGATTGCCGACACGCTCTTTGCCCAATCTTTGAGTTTACTCGGTAGCAGAAGTTGATGATGGTCCCGTACGATCACCCGCATGTGATGGATGGCGTAGTAGGCACCCTTCTGACCGCCAGGCGGCTGCTTGACGCAGCAGAACGTCGTATTGTCGGAGAACATATGCTTGCCGTACTTACGATTAGGCTTGGTGAAGGTGCTTCCAGATTTGGCGTAGCCGGGGAGAACATCATCAAGAACCTTCTTGGCATTTGTGTAGTCTACGTTCGACTGACGGTCCGGGTCGAAATACGTGACCATGGAATATTTGGGGCTTAGGAGGATGAGCGTGCAACGTGTGTCACTGTAGAAAACACGGAATGTTAAAAGAAAAACGATCGAAATGTAAGAATTCATATGTTACGGGCCGGTTGAGGGGAGGACTTACTCGGGAAAGTAAGGCACGAGGAAGTTATCCTTATCTTGGTTTGCCAGAATGACGCCTTCGAGGTAAGAACTCGTGACTTGCCGGTCCCCAGCGCTGCCCAAGATCTTGGCACGCATGTAGAAGGGGTCGACTATCACGATGTCCGGGGTCTTGTCGCGAATGATCCGCATCTCCATACTCAGCGAAAATAGCCAAATGAAGGTGTAGTGCAGCGGATGAAGGTTCAACATAGCGTGGATGTCATCAAAACGCAGGACGATCGTACGCCCGATGGAGTTATCCACAAAGCCCTTGCCCTCTGGCACCTTGGCCGCGAAAACCAGGTATGCCACATCCTTCTCTCTGAGATGCCGCTTCTCCAAAGCAAGAACACTGTCATGCAGACTGCGCATAGCACCGGTTGCAGCATTGAGCATATTTGTCGGTAGCATCGCCCTACCCGCCACATGCACCCTCCTCGAGATATCCTGCGGTGAAGGTGGCCCGTCCTGAGCACGGATCGTACTCGGTGCCGGCTGGCTCGCACCCTTCTTAGTCTTTCTTTTGCATGCCTTCTTCTTCTCCTGTAATGGGATGGAGTTCTGCTCACAGACCGCCTTCTTGAGTGTGTTGGGGCTGATAATATTTCGCACCTCGCCTATCTGAGGCTCGGTGAAGTCGGCAGCTGGAGGCGTCTCCTGAGAGCTGAACGCCAGACAGCGCCTGTTGCAACTTGGCTTCTCCGCGGTACCAGCTAGATCGCACACGTCTTTTGTTGGGTTTGGTTCTTGAGAAGGAGGCCCCATGAAGTCGCCATCGTACCCATGATCGGCAAAGTACTGATCGACGTTGCCAAATGTATCATCCTCATCGTCATCGTCGTTCTGATCCTGTGCCATATGCATGTTTGGATCCAGTGGCATAGGGATGTCCGGCACCGTTACGGCGGTCTTGCCATGGGGCCGACTTGGCGCCGGCACGACTGGTGGTGTTGTCTTTGGGGTGGTGTCCCCCGCCCCCAAATGAATCTGGCTCTTCCGCCAAAGCAGGGGCCAGCTCAGGCAGGCGCTGAGGGTCATCACGTCTTCATCTTCGGCCCCGACGGGTCGAATCGGAGGTAACAAGTCGTCGCAGCCTGGCAGCACCCGAACCAGTTGAACCCTAAACAAGTTGGGTGGCATCTGGGTACCGTGGAACAAGGGGTTGCCCGGTTGAACGATTTTGCCCTTGGCGATATCGACCAACTCGTTGTTCACGAAGTGGAGGAGAGTGCACGGAACGTCGGGGCGCCCTGCGAAAACATGTAGGGCGTCAGGGATGCCCAGTCAAAGGCAAGGAGATGAAGTCCTCAGCCGAGAGAGGCTTAATTAGTTACCGTGATGATGGCGTCGAGCTCGGCTAATGTCGACGCACCGCCAACGGCGGGCGTGCAGTTGACGGAGGGGCCGCTTGCTACAAAGGTGCCGGCCGGCGTACACCCGGGTGCATTAAGCTCCCGTGCCGGCGTCGGAGACACCAATGCCGCCTCCGCTGGTGGCACCAATGTCCCCGCCATCGCATTATGCGAGTTGCTGGCCGTGAAGCTAGGAATCGGGGGCGACCCCTGTTGGCCGCCCGCAATCCACGCACTCAACCCCGAGATCAAGGTAGGCACAATGGTGGTGATCGTCGCTCCGAGTCGTTGTTCCACTTGCTCTTGGACAATCTCCGGAATCCGCGCCACCTGTGCCTTGAGTGCTTGAACCTCTCGCACCTGGCTTTCCGAGCTGGTCTTTTTCTCCTTCCGCACACCAGTGGTATAGTATGACCCCCATTTTGTCGACAAGACTTTGCCACACGACCAGCTGACGTCGGCTTACTGAGCTTATCCTTGTTCTTCATTACATTCAACGCCCTATTTAGAGTGGTGTCCCAAGGGTTGCTCTTAGTCGACCACGCGCTACTGCTTTCAGTCGCCTGCGGAAGGAATGTGAACCATTTAGAAATTTGGCTTCATTAATTAGAATGCAACCATATGGAGCTAATTACGCGGGGGTGTATTCCTTACCAGGACAAGCAAAAGCTGCCTGGTCTTCGGATCCGTGGTAAGCTCCTTTGTTTTCGAGTCCTTCTTGTACCGGGCCCTGACAAAGTTCCTGGTCTGCTTGTTACCGCTGTATTTCTCGAAGAGGGGCGGTAGGCCTTGCTCGGCACGGTCCGCCTCCTCCTTGTCCCATATAGGCTCCGCCACTCTGTAACCGCCGGGACCGAGTGTGTGTTCCCCTATGTTCAGCTCCCGCATTTGTTTCCCCCACTCACTTGATTGGGAGCTTGCGGTGCTCGAGCAATTGATCTTGATGTCGTTGTAGTCATCTTCGGTGATCGAAGGATTTTTCTCCTTGATCTTATGATAACTCTCACCTTTCTCGATCATTTTCTTCACATTGCTTTTCCAAGTAGACATGGCCTTGCTCATCTTCGTGAGGGCAGCATTGTTCACTTTATTCCCTTTGAGGCTTGTGTTTGCAAATTCAGCGGGGAACTTGTATCGTTCGTGCAGCTTCGTGAAGAGGAGGTGGCGCAAATTCCCTCGGTCAGGATGCCTCAGGTTCTCGGTGTTGATCGAGACGGTGCTCCGGACAATGCACCCGAGCTGAAGCGAGTACCCCTTGACTATTCGTTTGGGCGCCATTGGATTCCCGTTGGAGTCCACTTCAGTAACTTCCTCCTTGAGGGTGAGGAGCACGATCGGGTGCCGGTCCTTCCGTTGCCTCTTCGGTTGGCTTCCATCTGTGCGGGCGCCGCCATCATCAGTTGTGGCATCCTCGGCGGCACCATCAGCGGTGGCATCAGTGTGGTCATCCTCGGCGGCACCATCAGTGGTCTCAGGATCGGTGGGGAAGGCGGCGGCCTCATACAAGTGAGGTTGTTCCTCCATCTCCTGGGACAGCTCCCAGACTGCCTTGCCGCCCGAACCCCCGGCCTCATCGTTGTGGGCCATGTTTCTCTCTAAATAGAAACAAAGTTTGGTCAAAAAGTTGGTTATTGTGAAGGAACAAGATCATGGTCTCATCATTTAGGGTTTGTCGACACTGAGGCATCCTAAAATCTAAGCTTTTATCATTGAGGGTTTTTCGACACCGAGGCACCCTAAAAGCCTAAGCTTTCATCATTTCGGTTTTTATCGACACCGAGGCACCCTAAAAGCCATGCATTAGTCACAAGTACGCCGGGGCACTTGATCCTACTTAATTAACTACTACGATACCCCGGCCCATGCATTAGTCACAAGTACCCCATATGTCCTATTTTTAGCAAAGTCATGCTAAAATTCACGGAAAATTTCAGCATGACCTTTGCTGAAAATAGGACATATGGAGTACCCGAATTTGCCGGAACGGAAGTTAATCGACATTCCGGCAAACTCAAGGGCCTCTCGGGGTACCTGCAAAATCATTATCCCAGGTGGACATGGATGCAATGTCACATGTCACATGGATCCCACACCCACAGGAGCTCTGCTAACAAATGTGCTCTGCTTCAACACAAATGTGCTCTGCTTCAACACATTGGAAACTGAGTTCTGACTGCTACAAATTCAGTTTTCAGATACCAGCAATCAAGAGCCTACATGGTACGATTTTGTTATCCTAGCAAGAACAACATGAGCCAAACAAGTAAATGGAAAACATGTTTCCTCAACAAGCAAAAAGGGAAAATGCAATTTATGGCACATAGATGTTGATCCACTGACATTCATACATTTCAGAAGAGAAAACAGCAGGCATTGCCCATGCAGTATTTACTGCTAACAAGGGAGAAGAGGTTCTTATTTTCACTCCCGCAAATTGCCAAAGCTGAAGTTATATTCTGTTCTTGCTGTATAAACTTTGGTAACACGAACATAGCGGTTGATATAATGTACTACTCCTTTATCAAAGATGGAGTACCTCTGTACCATAAGTCTTATATTTTGATACGGACGGAGTAATATTATGGTTTGCTTCTAGTGGTGATAGAAAGTAATCATTGTCTCAGAAATGCAGAGTACTCTGTTTCTGATAAATAAATAGATCACAAGAGACAAGAAATTAAGTTTATTTTTTGTGCGCTACAAATGGGCTAGCAATCCAGCGGGGCAGGCCATCAACTAGTGCCAAAAAACTTATTGCTCAAGCTTTGGTTAGCAGCACTTGTTGGTCTATTTCTCAAAAAAAACACTTGTTGGTCTTCTGCAACTGTGTTTAAGTGCTGGAGAAATTATTGTTCTTGGAGCATTAAGTATTTGGAAGACTGGTCATCCATTCTGCAAACTTTGTTCTGGCTTTGTACCATACTGTTTTTTTTTCATCTAGATTAGACTAGAATACAGTTTGGCATTAGGATTTTTCAGATCCGTGTCACACCATTACAATTTAATCTGTGTTAATCCCAGTCGTATAAAACACGCTTGAAATGACTTGGAAAGTTCACCAGAGATCGTGTACAGCTGAGAATGCAGCCTCGTGCTGTATGTGTTCCTGCGATGACTGAGTATGACGCTTTTCTCTAAAACAAAAAGAAATTCTCTAAAAACTGAGTATGACTCAGATTAACCACTACAAATAACTGGACAGCAGCAGGAGCAACCTTAGTCCCAGGGCAACACAATTTCTACAGCATTAATTTTGGACTTGTAAATGTCGAGATAACTTCTACTCTAGACCAAAACCCAAACCATGGCTTACGAGGATTCATTTTGGTCAAACTGACGCAACTTTGATTTGATCTAATTCTCAGCCATGCAAACCACGTCTAGACTGAACCCGGCATGCTTACATCTTTCTGGAAACATACACACATCAAATTTACCTGCCCAGCATGCCAAACTGTAAAACTTCTATACTCTATAGCAACTTCCTGGCATTCAATTTTCTACAGATTTCAGGGTGCCAGCAGAACTGAACATACCAAAGAGCTATAGATTTCAGGATGCATTGGAACTCAGCACAAGGAAAACCAGCCGCATACCTTGCTGCGAGAGGGGCGGCGGGGCGGCGGGGCGACGGTGGCGTCGGGGCGGTGTCGAGGGCGGCGGGGCGACGGTGGTGTCGGGGCGGCGCTGGGCGGCGGGGTGACAGTGGCGTCGAGGGAGGCGGGGCGACGGTGGTGTCGGGGCGGTGCTGGGGCGGCGGGGCGACGGTGGCGTCGAGGAGGCGAGGCGACGGACGGTGTCGGGACGGTGCGACGGCGGTGGGAGAGGAGAGGGCGAGGGCGAGGGAAGGCGGGAGAGGGCGAGGGAGAGGGAAGGCGAGGAGAGGGCGAGGGAGGGAGAGGGCGAGGGCGAGGAGAGGGCGGAGAGGCAGGGCGGCGGCGGTGGAGCGGGCGCGGGCGGACGGCGTCGGGTTAGGTTTGGGCGGACGGCGCGGGCTCGAGGGGGAGGAAGGGGAGAGGGAGGCGGCGGGGGCGCGTGGGCGGCTGCAGCGCAGTGGGTCAGGGCAGCGGGAAGGGGGGATCGGGCACAATACTAATGGCGCACCACCCCTCGGTGCGCCATAAGTACATCCATACTAATGGCGCACCTCACGGTGGTGCGCCATTAGTATTTTTTTTATTTCAACTCGAGCCAACAGGTTATGTACCACCAGAACTGATCCACATCAACTCCCCTCTACTAGCTCGACTGGTCAGCAGCTAGTTCTCACACCAGGAGGTCCTGGGTTTGACTCCCAGGCTCCACAAATTTTTTTTAGCATTTAAAAAGCTGTTTGATACTTATTTGTGTTTAAATATGTTCAAACTTGTTTAAATAATAACAGTAATATTTTTTTATAAGACAGTAGCATTTAAAAAGCTATTTGATACTTATTTTTTTTATAAGACGGTGCGGGGGGTCGGCGGCGGCGGTTGAGTAGGGGAATCGAGGGTGCGGGGGGTCGGCGGCGGCGGCCGGTGGACTGGGGGGTGCTCGGCGGCGAGGGGGACCGGATCTGGCGAGGTCGGATAGCGATCGAGATGGAGGGGGATTGAGATCGAGTGTCCATGAAATTTAAAAATATTCATGATAGTTCAAAATGTACCCATGAAATACAATCGAGAAATGAAGGCTACGATTTAAATACAATCGATCTTAGCTAGCTATCTGTTCACAATCTTCTTGCCCTTCTTTTTCGCAAATGGAGTTCTTCTGTGGAACGGACGTCCTTTAGGTAGGGTGGTCCTGCTTCTTCTTGTGGTGTATGCTGCTACTTCATCATCGTCGTCATGTTCGATCCTCGGTTCGCCGTACTTGTAGAAGTCTTGCTCATTGGCTACTCCATCCATTCCGATGATCTTCCTTTTGCCTCTCCTCACGACAACACGACTGGGCTTTGGCGGGTCGGTAATGAAGAAGCATTGGTCCACTTGGGAAGCCAGTACCCATGGCTCATTTTTTGCGGTGACGTTTGCGCCCGCGGTCTTGGATTTGGCTTCGGGTATAACCATGGTGGTGAAATACCGGTCTTCTTTTATGACGTTCTTGGCCCATCTGACACGGAACATCGGGACCTTATCTCCAGCGTAGCTCAGCTCCCAGATCTCCTCGATCCTTCCGTAGTATCTGTCCTTGTTGTTACCGGTGTAGGATTCCATCATTACCCCGGAGTTCTGATAACCATCGCTCTTCATGTCCTTGGCCTCGGTGTAGAATGTGTAGCCATTGATATCGTACACCTCATAGGTCATCAGGTTGTGCTCGGCGCCCTGTGACAAGGCGAATATGAGTTGTTCTTCCGCGGAAGAATCCTCATGTAAAGGGTACGACAGAAGCTTCTGCTTGAACCAACGTGTGAAACATGAGTTATGCTCTTTGAGTATATCTCCGTCCGTCCTCTGTTGGCCTCGGTCATTGTACGTCTTCTTAATAAAGGTTTTGTGCTCTACCACCCAAGGATCGACCACGTCTATGTGTTGTAGCGCGACTAGGTTTGCTCTTTCAAAGTCGGCGAGTCGACTCTCGAAGTCGACATGCATTTCGCGGCGACCCTCACGGTGACCCCATCCAGCGAGCCTGCCGAGGTGCTTGTTGACGGGCAGACCAACGGGGTTCTCGATGCCTAGATAATTCGTGCAGTAGGAGATGCACTCTTCGGTCAGAAAGCCCCTTGCTATGCTTCCTTCTGGACGTGACATGTTGCGAACGTATCCTTTGATGACACCATTCATCCTTTCGAACGGCATCATGCTGTGCAGGAACGTCGGCCCGAGTTGGATGATATCCTCAACTATATGGACCAGCAGATGCACCATAACGTCGAAGAATGCGGGCGGGAAGTACATCTCAAGCTCGCATAGTATCACCACGATCTCTTCCTGTAGCCTTCTGAGTTGCCTCACGCCAATCGACTTCCGAGAGAGATGACGTCGAAGAAGTTGCATAGGCCAAATAGCGTTGCACGGACGTGCGCGTCCATGATCCCACAGATTGCAACTGGAAGTATCTGCGTCATCAGCACGTGACAGTCGTGAGACTTTATCCCGCTGAACTTTTGCTTCGCTGGGTCTAGGTATCTGCTTATCTTCCCCGCGTAACCGTAAGGAAGTTTTACTCCTAGGAGGCAGGTGAAAAACTGCTCGATCTCCTCCTGACTTAGAGTGAAGCACGCGGGAGGGTAGTCATTTCCGGTCTTCTTGGCCTTTTTGCCTTTGCGATGAATTTCTGTGTCCTGCTTCGCCTCATCATCATCATCATCATCATCATCATCATCATCATCATATATAGCGTGAAGCTCCTGCCTGATGCCCATTGATTTCAAGTCGGCCCTTGCTTTTGGCCCATCTTTGGTCCTCTCTGGCATGTTGAGAAGGGTACCACGCAGACTCTCGCACATGTTCTTCGTGATATGCATAACATCAAGGCTGTGAGGCACACGGTGGATCTTCCAGTACGGCAAGTCCCAGAAAACAGACCTTGTTTTCCATACCTTCAGCAGCGGCTCTGGCGCCTTTCGCTTCTTTCCCGGCTCTGGCGCCTTTTGCTTCTTTCCCGGCAGTGGGCAGTCTTTCCAATTTTTCAACAGCTTGTCTATTTCCTCGCCGCTCCTCGTACACGGGCGTTTTCGGGGTTCGGTTTCACCATCGAACAGATCCTTGCGTTTCCTCCACAGGTCATCGTCGCGAAGCCACCTTCGATGTCCCATGAACATGGTTTTCGAAGACCCGGGATCTCTATCTAGCTGGCGATACGTTGTGTCATCCATGCACCTTACGCATCCAGAAAATCCGTGGACTACCTGCCCCGCAAGATATCCGTAACCGAGATAGTCGTGCACCGTCGTGAGCAGTGCGGCTCTCATAGGGAAATATTCTTTCTCTGCGGCGTCCCACGTATTGGCTGGCGTTTTCCACAGCGTGTCAAGCTCCTCTTTCAGCAGCCCCAGATACAGATTGATGTCGTTCCCTGGTTGTTTCGGCCCTTCAATTAGCATACTCATGTGAATGTACTTCCTCTTCATGCACAACCAGGGGGAAGGTTGTACATCCACACAAACACAGGCCAGGTGCTATGTGTGCTTCTCTGGCTGCCAAACGGATTGACTCCATCGGTGCTCGCGCCCAGCACGATGTTCCTTGGATCGTTCCCAAATTCTGGGTATTCGAAGTTCAACGCTTGCCACTGGCTCGCATCCTTAGGGTGACTCAGCATCTTGTCTTTTTTATCTATCTCCGGATCATTTGCGTCATCTTCTCGCTTCTTCTCCTCCCTATCCGCGTGCCAACGCAGGAGCTTTGCTACCTTAGGGTCCGCGAAATACCGCTGCAGACGAGGAGTGATCGGAAAGTACCACACCACTTTTCGAGGAGCTTTCTTCCTCTTCTTGTATCGAGTGACACCGCACACCGGACATATGGTAGACTCCGCGTGCTCGTCCCGATAAATGATGCAATTGTTCATGCACACATGGTATTTCACGTGCGGTAAATCCAGAGGACACACGATTTTCTTCGCCTCCTCCAAACTGGTCGGGCACTTGTTCCCCTTGGGAAGACGTTCGTGCCAGAATGACATGTTCTCGTCGAAGCATGCGTCGGTCATTTTGTGTTTTACCTTCATCTCCAGAGCCATGAGCGTTACTTTCAGGCGGGTATCCTCGGGCCTGCATCCTTCATACAATGGAGTAACCGCGTCTAACTCAAGTTGATCCATCTTGGCTTTCTCTCGGGCGGCAGCTCTTGCGTTATCCGTCTGCTTGAGAAGCAGCTCTTGAATATGAGGGTCCTGCACCCAGCCCATCGATGGTCCAGCGTCGTCTGCTCCGCCGGCATCATCATCATGTCCTGCATCTTCTACATGATGACTGTGTACAGCATCACCGTCGTGATCATCTCCTGGGGATTCTTCGTCTTCTCGCCCCCCCGAGCCGCGGTGGTTGTCTTGCTGCCCTTCCTCATTTCTTGCCCGGCCCCCATGGACGACTTCGTAGTCATGTTCATCACCTTGCCACCGATAGCCATCCATGAAACCACGCAAGAGCAGGTGGTCCCGCACCTGCCCGGAATCCGGGTCCGCAATAAGGCTATTCAGCTTGCATCTTCGACACGGACATCTTATCTCCGTCTCGTTCTTTTGAAGCATCTCGGCCTTCGCGGACCTCAAAAACCTATTCACGATGCCTTCGGTCATCGTGCGGACCATGGTCGCCTGCGGGGTAGAGCAAAACGATATTTTAGAACCAAGAAAAATTTGGCATGACTTTCCCTAAAAATAGGACCAAAAAGAATGCTTAATGCCAAAATTCTCGCCGAAACGGAAATGAATCAACATTCCGGCAAAATATTGGCAACTATCGCATTTCAAATACCGGTACACCTCCAAACACAAACACATATGCAACACCACAAACATATGCAACACCACGAACATACATAGATCTAGCTAGGCCATAAAAAGTGCATGTGCACATTGTTTGTAGGGAGAACAACATAAATATAGCTTCCCCCCTTACTTACCTAGCAAAACAAGGTAACTTAACCACTTAATTTGAATGAATCTATGGTGGAAATGAGGTGAAAAAGAGGAGGCACCCAAGACAAGGAGAAGGCGGTGGAGAGAATGAAGTGGGGAGAAAGTGAGTGTGGGAGGAGAGGCTGTCCAAAATATCTTGTTGTTGCCCACTTACTAATGGCGCACCAGCAACAAATGCGCCATTAGTAATCCATGTTACTAATGGCGCACCCCCTGATGGTGCGCCATTAGTAGTTTTGCAAAAAAAAACATACTAATGGCGCACTCCGCCACGGTGCGCCATTACTAGTTTGAACTAGTAATGGCGCACCGCGTGTGAATGCGCCATTAGTACTTTTGCAAAAAAAGGAATAAAAATAATAATAAAAAAATAACTTTAGTGGCGCACCTTCTGGCTGGTGCGCCATTACTAGTTACAACTAGTAATGGCGCACCACCAGTGGATGCGCCATTAATATGTTTGGACAGGCGCACTAGTTCAAAAAAAATTGGTACTAATGGTGCACCGTGGGCAGGGTGCGCCATTAGTAGTTTCAACACTAATGGCGCATCAGAAGGTGGTGCGCCATTAGTATATACTAATGGCGCACCACATGTCTGGTGCGCCATTAGTGTCAATTCCATCTATAGCCATTTTCCTAGTAGTGGAGGGTCAATCTGGATAGTCATCACGAGCAAAGCTTGCTTGTGCTTTTCAAGGAAGCATTGCAGCAGTATCGGTGTTACCTGAGGAAATCAACTTTTGATGGCAAGTCTATAAACGAATTTCCGGTGAAGTCTCCTGTGCTAAATTTGGAAGACATTGAATGGAAAAACCTTGTTATGCACTGGTCTCGTTCCCAGGATTAGGTACTATCTATGAAATCACATGACAATTTGAACTTCTACTTTTCTGCATGTGCCTTACGCATCTTTTTTGTAGGAAATCAGCTCAAAGAAGAATTCCGGTTTGAAAAGAACAACAGGATATCGCAAATATGTTGCCCGCTGCTTTGCTCTTTTTAGTACCTATTGTCCTGTATCACCGTACTTGCATACATACCTGGTTCATTATGTGACAGCAGTATGCATGATAGCTTGCTTATCAATTGTTCGCTCCAAATTATCTGATCTGTATGAATGGTTACATTAGTGTAGAATATATCCAATGCCAATGAATTTTTTAGCTCTACATTGTTCTTGTAAGTACATGTTGTCCTTTATCAGTGTACTTATATTGACAGGTAGTTGTTCATGCACCATCACTCTGCAGCTTATTTTCCTTTGCCCTCCATTTTATACACATCATATCTATATTTACTCTTACCATAAGGTTGGTACTGAAGAAGTTTAGCTGTGCATTGCTCTTGGCTATGCATTTTTCCTGTATTGCTGCAATACATTTATAGCTACTTGGTTATGTAGCATCACTCTTCATCTTATCTTAAATATTCTCCATTTTTTCGTATATTATCACATCTATATTTACTCTTAACAAAATGTAGAATAAAGGCAATGCCTATGAAGAACATTCTGTGCTAAACTTCTTGAATTGCCCCCCCATCAGCATGGACAAGGGCTTTATAGAGCCTATCTTCACAAGTAATGTAAGTTTGTCCTTCTCAAGCCTTCAAACTTTGTTGTGTATATTTGGTTAGGCATGACTGCAACAGCTGTTTATTTTTGGTGTTTGCATCAAATTGCATGTTTAAAGTTTATTATGTAGTTCATAAACAAAAGTTTGTCCTTCTCAATTTAAGTTTGCAGTTGTACAACCAAGTTCCTTCTTCGTACCATGTAAATTAAACTATAGAGAGCAAGTGATCTTCTTTTGCACTGCATGTATGCTTCTGTTCTTCATCTGTAATCCAGTGGTGTGGTGAACCTACCCACTACAGCACAATGTCGTATTCTGCAATGTCTTAACTATGAACAATGTCATATCATTCTACTATTATTTAAACCGCCTCTTTATTTGCCAATCTGAAATAGGATAAATTGACAGCACACTAACCATTGATACTTATGAGTTCTTGATCTGTAATCCAGTGGTGTCGTGAAGCTGCCAACTCCTTCACAATGTCAATTCCTGCCATGTCTTGACGTGAACAATACCATATTGTGTTAATGCAATTTTAAACTGTGTCACTTTATTCGTCAGTAAGAAATGTGATGAATTGTCAGCACTGATACTTTTATGTACAAAACCTGTCATCTGTCTGCTTGTTTATCTTTCAGAGTGAGGAAGATATAAGTGTCAAACAAGCGCAGTCTCATCATCTTGCTCGGCTGCTTGCGCTGCAGCTCCCCAGCAGGGCTAACCTTTCTTGAACTCTATTGAAGTGCTGTCGGTTTTTTATATTATTTTGTCGGCATGTTTATTTGCACTGTGGCGAACTTTTTTGATGCCCAGTGTATGTAGTCTACTGTCTGCTTGTGCTTTATTATCATAGTGGCGAACTTTGACGCCCAGTGGATGTAATATGCCGTAATTTCTTTATTGTATAGTCTAGGTTTTTTCTTATTCACGATGCTGCAGTTATTTTACTGTATATATATCCTATCTTCGTAGTAAACCGGCCAAACCGTAAAATTACGGTACATAATCGGGCCGTCATGCCATCACGATCTATGATCCGCATCATGGGCCCCGTCAAACTGGCCCACTAGTAGATTCGGGCCTTTAATAGGCCGAGTAACCCCCGGCCCTCTTTTCTCAAGAAAACTCAATGGGCTTTTAGGAGGCTGAGAAGTAGGCTGGGCCTGAAACGTGCTGAATAGCTCATGGGCTGGGGGCAGCCCGAAATGGACCCCGGCCCATGATTGTGTGAATCAATTCACAGGCTTTTAACAGGCTAAAGTTGTCTCGATCCTTGTCTGGCCCAATCAGATATCGGCTACGAGCAGGCCGGATGCAAACCGGGTCATAGTTAGGCCCAACTATATGACGGGCTTTTAACAGGCCGAAATTAATATAGGGATGAAATGTTAAATGGGCCCTTAACAGGCCAAAACTAATATCATGCTGAATTACTAAATGGGCCTTTAGCAAGTGGGCCCAAAAGCATAGCGTCCAGTCAACGGGCCAAATCTGGTATGGGCCATAATTGAGCCCAAAGCCTCTTAAAGGGCGGGACCTGATCTGGGCTGTGATTTGGCCTAGAAAGTGGGAGGCTTTTAACGGGCCGGATCTTATATGGGCCATTATTAGGCCCGGAACGTGGCAGGCCATTAATGGACCGGATCAATTATGGGCCAGCATTTGGCCCAAAACATGGCAGCCAGTTAATGGGCTGGCCTACTAGGGTCCGCAAAATCTTGTGGGCCTACAGCTGGGTCAGCCCATTAATGTTGGTGAAATCTCGTGGGCCTTTAGCTGGGCCGGCCCATTATGATCCGCAAGATTTTGTGGGCCTATACCTGGGCCGGCCCATTATGGCACACAAAAATCTTGTGGGCCTTTACCTGGGCCGGCCTATTATGGCCCGCGAAATCTTGTGGGCCTTTAGTGGGCCATCCCATTATAGTCCGCAAAATCTCGTGGGCCTTTAACTAGGTCGGCCCATTATGGGCCGCAAAATCTTGTGGGCCTTTAGTTGGGCCGGCCCATTTAAACTTGATTGGCCGTGCCACGTCTCAACGTATCATAGGCGCCTTCTGTCCAATGAGTGGATGACATCTGTCCCAACGATGAGCCGACACGTGTTTCCTCCAGCCAATGATGATTTTACACGTGGAAAATCCCCATTGGTCGGGGCTGTTAACGGGTTATCCGATCCAAAACCCGACCCGCTAGCTTAACGGCGTTCCATTATGGTGGATGCCACGTGTCGGTCACCCTTGACGAAAGCACTTCCGTGACGCGTGATTTATCGTCATGGAAGTGGACACTTCCATGATGATAATTTTGGTAATGTCATCGAACACTTCTACGACAGCACAGGTGTGACTATCTTGATTCTGTCATAAATTTGTCATGGATGTACATGCATGACAAAAAACACGACCTACTATGACAAACACGTATCATCACGGAAGTGTATTTTTTTGTAGTGTTACAAAAGGAACAGCTGTATATAGATAGTAGCTCCTGAGACTCTGTTCGGCGTTTCCTAAAGAAGGGCTGAACAGAGGATCGAATAATATGTCACAGGAGCTAACATATATATCTAATTGGATGAGCAGGCTGCAAAGCTGGAAGCAGCCTCGCATGTGGCCGAAGTGTCTGAACTAAAGCAGAGGCTGGAGGCAGAACAAGGTATACGATACCGGAACATATCCGAACTGATATGAGTTCCAATTTGTTATCTGACTGACCTTTATGTTTATGCTCGTAGTTGACACGTCTGAGGTCGAAGCCCTCAAGAGTGCACTGGCCGAAGCCAAGAAGGAGGCGGATGAGGAACGAACCGCCCGCCAAAAGCATGAGGCAAGGTTGGATGAAGTGCAACAAGATCTCGCAGATGCTATAAGAAAATGTAAGGCTTTGGAGTGCAAGGTGTCGGATCAAGAATCCGAACTTGTTACGGCGCTTCAAAGTACGAAGGAGTCCCGGGTTGAAGCCCAAGGTGCCCAACAGGACATCCGCGGAGCCAAGAAGATCGCGTCTAGTAAGACTTCTAATATGTTGAGAAAATACATAAGGAGGAAGTATAACTTTCTGACACACATTTGGAGTTATCAAGGAGCATTTGTGGATCCGCCCCGAAGTGTTGCAGATGCTGAGGAGTTCTTCCGAGTCGAAGAGGGGGGCTCAACAGAGAAACTGTTCTTGTCACAATACCTTGAGCCAGAGAAGCCCTTGCCCCTCAGTGACCAGCTGAAACAACTGACCGAGCTACATAGGATGGCTGAACTGGACATGGAGGATGTCATAGTCCGTCTCTGGCCAGCCGAACCAATACCCAATAGCTACTTTGGGCTTGTGAAGCGGCTGTTCGATGCCTGCCCATGGTTAGATGCTATAAAGAAGTCGGTCTGCATCGAAGGTGCCTGGATGGCCTTCGCCCGTGTCAAGGTACAGTGGGCGAAGATGAATGCCACTAGTCCTGCAACCAAGGGACGGCCCGCTGGCAAGGAGCATCGTACGCCAGAGAAGTATTTCAATGACATCCTTGAAGGATCCCGCATTATAGAGGGCATGTGTTTGAAGGATATCATGTTTGAATGAATTTATCTGTGATGCCCCAACTTTGTAATCAAAACAAAGCGTTCGTATAATTTTAGTCTTGTTTCCTCTGAAATTATTTATCCTCTGCTGCGGCTATTTATTAAATCTGAGAGGTGGCCTATCGTCAGCTTCAGCCCCTCCCGTAGATACTATTGGGGTGTTCGGAACAACACAAAAACACATTAACCCAACTATTTGGTCCTTGAAGGAGGTGCGAGTGCGGCGAACTAGGAAATCAAACTATGCGGCTTTATCACTCTCACTTAGCCATAGGAGTTTGGCAATAAGATTGTAGGCGTAGCCCTTGGTATTGTTCGGCTATCCGAACTCGGGTGCTGTAGACACCTGCCCAGGTAAAAACCGGTCCTTCGTGTGACACGGAGAAAAAATCGCAAGAGATTTGTACTGAGTCAACGAATAGCTGACCAACTCTCACCGCATCATGATAGTCAGTTTTCGGCTTTCTCTACTGAGTTGTTTATCTGGCCAACCAGAAGCTAAATCGCAGTAGTTCTCCCTTTACTTCCTTAGCCGAACAATCAGAACATAAGTTAGTAACCACAGGATCCGGGCAACCCAACTATTGACCCAAGACATGATTCAGAGCTGATGCATATAATGCTAGATTCGGGACGCCGAATTGCACTTGTGAAAGTGTTCAGACTTATGGTGCATTTAATAAATGTACGCGGATGAATGGAGCCCCTGGTGATTTAAGTCAAGCCAAGGTGTACATGACAATCAGATGATAAAGAAGAAAAAATACCGAATAGGGAATAAGCCAGTACCAAATATTTTGGGTGAAAAACTATTTCCATTATAGTCTGATTAATACGCAAAACGTATTTGTACAGATGATGCTATAAGCATCGAGGCTATTTTACATGCCGAACAAAGGGGAAAGCTGTGTACAGGTATTTAATAATAAGGGGGGAGGTGATCTTGAAAGATCTTTAGGTACTCCGCCGTACATCTGCACTGCTTTTTGCCTTGGTGTGTGATCCTTTGAAAGGATTTAATGAATAAGTTTTCATAAGGGGTCGGAAAAAGGGCCCTTGACACCATAAAAAAATTGATGTGGATTCGAAAGAACCTGAAAAGAAAAAATGAAGTTAAGAGAAGATAGAAGGGGGTCTGGATACGGTTGAGCCGTATTGTGGACCTCATCCTCGATATGCCTCCATCGTCGCCCATGGTATTTTTAGTGCGTAGTTATGAGCGTGCGACACATACGCAACTGCTTTGTTGGGGCGAAGACAGAGGCCGGATTGCTAATCGAGCTCCTGACGGGTTGGACTATCATTCTACGGGGTAGTCCAGACTCGTTTTACAGGGTTCGGTGGCTTGACTGCCGATGTGGAGTTCGGCTCGATAAGGTCGACCTGCACTTCCGCTGCGAGGGCCGCGGCGTGTTCCTCAGTACGGAGGGAGCGATCCTTGTTTCCATGAACTGTTATAACACCGTGTGGTCCTGGCATTTTGAGTTTTAGATAAGCATAGTGCGGGACCGCATTGAAGCAGGCAAACGCAGTTTGTCCGAGCAGTGCGTGATAGCCACTATGGAAAGGGACGATGTCGAAGATCAAGTCTTCGCTTCGGAAGTTGTCCAGCGAACCGATTACAACCTCCAATGTGATTGAGTCCGTGTAGCGGGCCTTTACACCGGGTATTACTCCTTTAAAGGTAGTTTTGGTGGGTTTGATTCTTGACGAGTCAATACCCATTTTACGGACTGTGTCCTGATAGAGCAGATTCAGACTGCTGCCGCCATCCACTAGGACTCTCGTGACGTGGAATACATTGATACCAATGCAGCTGAACCTCCATGATGGGTACTGGTCGGATGGTCCCGGCGATCAAAGGTGATCGGGCATGTTGACCATGGGTTGAATTTTGGGGCGACTGGCTCTATCGCATAGACATCCCTTAACGCGCGCTTGCGCTCCCTTTTGGGGATGAGTAGCGTATATCATGTTCACCGTCTTGACCTCAGGGGGAAATGTCTTCTGTCCCTTTGTGTTTGGTGGGCGAGGCTCCTCATCGTCTTCCTCGCTGGGCGACCCTTTTCCCGTGTGTTCGGTGCTTAACTTCCCAGCCTGTTTGAAGACCCAACAGCCTCGGTTGGTGTGGTTAGCCGGCTTGTCAGGGGTGTCGTGAATCTGGCAAGGTCGATCGAGAATTCGGTCCAGGCTAGATGAACCATCTTTGTTTCTTTTAATGTCTCTTCCGTTGACCGGGCTTGGAGCCGCTGAATCCGGTGTTGATCGTCGTGTCTTCGACATTTTCATTGTTGTTTTGGTGCTTGTTTTTATTGCGCCTGGGCCTGCCGTTTCTGTTCCTTGCTTCGGAAGTGCCAGGATCGCTGGTGTTGTTGCTGCTATGGGCCAGCTAGCTATCTTCGCCTGCGCAAAAGCGGGTCATGAGTGATGTAAGGGCTGCCATGAACTTCGGCTTTTCTTGGCGGAGGTGTCGGGAAATCCATTTGTCGCGAATGCTGTGTTTGAACGCTGCTAGAGCCTCAGCGTCCGAACAACCGACAATTTGGTTCTTTTTGACTAGGAACCGGGTCCAGAATTTTCTGGCTGATTCTCCGTGCTACTGGACTATGTGACTGAGGTCATCAGCGTCCGGAGGTCGGATATAAGTGCCCTGGAAGTTGTCTCTAAAGGCATCCTCCAGGTCTTCCCAGCTTCCAATAGAGTTTTTTGGGAGGCTATGTAACCAGTGCCGAGATGGCCCCTTAAGTTTGAGGGGGATGTATATGATGGCATGTAGATCATCACCCCAAGCCATGTGAATGTGGCGAAGGAAAACTTCAATCCATACTGCGGGATTTGTTGTGCCACCGTATGACTCGATGTTCACGGGTTTGAACCCTTCTGGGAATTGGTGCTCCAATACCTCATCGGTGAAGCATAGGGGGTGTGCGGCGCCTCTATATTGGGCCACATCACAATGCAGTTCAGATCGTGTCCGTATGCGGTTTTTGGCCCGGGTGAGGTTGTGTTTGTTGCGCCAGGCTTGATGGCCATCTTCTCATGCTAGGGCCTGCCTTCTTGATCCATATATTGATCTGGTCTGACCGGCTCTATTATCCAGGTCCTGTTGTAGGTCGTAGGTGTATCCTGCAGCTGCTGTCTCCCTACCTTTACGGTGGGGTGGTGCAGGCGGGTGTTCGGCTTGAGTTGCCACTCTATCCCGACCACGTGGAGGTTGGTCGGGTCCGTCAGTAGCGTTATGCGTGGGCGGTATGGGCTCTGGGGCCTCGTCGTCAAATTGGGGTAGCAGCTTGTGCTTCGGGTAGCTCTTGGTTGGGCGTTCGAGGCCGTATTCCTCGGCTACCAGGACATCAGTCCATCTGTCGTTGAGAAAATCTTGATCAGCTTGAAGCTGCTGCTGCTTCCTTTTTAGGCTTTTGGCAGTTGCTATTAGCCGGCGCTTAAAGCGGTCTTGTTCTAAGGGTTCCTCTGGCACAATGAATTCTTCGTCATCAAGTTTCTCGTCCTCTTTGGAGATTGGTACGTAGTTACTATCCTCCAAGCCCTCGTCCTCAAGGGGTTCGTCGGGGTTTACTTGCCCCTACTCCCAATCATCATGTTCGAATGTTGGTTCGATGGGGGCTTCATGGTCTTTGGCGTTATCCGGATTATTGTTGTCTCTGGTGCCAGTATTGTTGTCTTTTCCTCGGCGCGGTTTAGGGCAGCGCCGCTGACGGCGACGCTTTGGTGGTGCCACAGGAGAATCATTCTCGACTGGGTCCTTCCCACCTTCACCGTCAATCTCCTTGGGTGTGTCCACCATATACACGTCGTATGTGGATGTAGCCATCCAGCGTCTGATAAGCGGTGGGTTCTGGCTTTGCTCTTCTCTGGCATCATCGTCCATGCTGTCAATGTCCTCGGAAGCGTAATCCAGCATGTCAGTTAAGTCCTTGACATTGGCTATGAAGTGGGTGGTGGGTGGGAAGTAAAATTCCCTGCTCTCAACCCCTAGTGTGGGCTGGGCATAGTTCGGCGGCGATCCTTCTTTAATAATGAGAAATCGAATTAAGTCCAGAGCCTCGTTTGGGAGTGGGGTCAGGATAGGGAAGCGAGAATCCATGGAGCATGGCGGGATAGGAGTTCCCTGGCCGAGCTTGTATAACACAGACTTCGAGGGTTTGGAGCTGGTGCATGGAGGTGAGTCTGGCTCGATGAGGATATAGGGAGCTTGGAGTGATTCCGGGCCGGCCGGCGAGACGATCGCGTCCGCGTATCTGGTGTTGAGCTCTACGGCTGCGGGGAGTCCGGTGGGTTCTAAACCACCGTCTTCGGACTCGGCGAGGAGTTCTGGATCTGAGGCCGGAGCCGTGGTTGAGGCCGCGAACCCTTGGAAGATCAAGTCTCCTCGGATATCAGCGACGTAGTTTAGGTTTCTGAAACTGATCTGATGACCAGGGGCATAGCTGTCGATCTCCTCCAAATGACCAATCGAATTGGCACGTAGTGCGAAGCCGCCGAATACGAAGATTTGGCCGAGGAGAAAAGTCTCCCTCAGGGCGGTGTTGTTGTGGATGGTTGATGGAGCCATCGGGCCTTCTAGTGATGACACAGTGGAACTCTCAATGAAACCGCCAATGTCGGTGTCTGATACGTCTCCAACGTATCTACTTTTCCAAACACTTTTGCCCTTGTTTTGGACTCTAACTTGCATGATTTGAATGAAACTAACCCGGACTGACGCTGTTTTTAGCAGAACTGCCATGATGTTGTTTTATATGTAGAAAAGAAAAGTTCTCGTAATGTCCTGAAAATCCACGGAGGCACTTTTTGGAAAATATAAAAAATACTGGCGAAAGAATCAAGACCAGGGGCCCACACCCTGTCCACGAGGGTGGGGGGTGCGCCCCCTCCCCCTGGGCGCGCCCCCTGTCTCATGGGCCCCCTGGACCTCCACCGACCTCAACTCCAACTCCATATATTCACGTTCGGGGAGATAAAAATCAGAGAGAAAGTTTCATCACGTTTTACGATACGGTGCCGTTGCCAAGCCCTAATCTCTCTCGGGAGGACTGATCTGGAGTCCGTTCGGGGCTCCGGAGAGGGGGATTCATCATCGTCGTCATCATCAACCATCCTCCATCAAAAATTTCATGATGCTCACTGCCGTGCGTGAGTAATTCCATCATAGGCTTACTGGACGGTGATGGGTTGGATGAGATTTACCATGTAATCAAGTTAGTTTTGTTAGGGTTTGATCCCTTGTATCCACTATGTTCTGAGATTGATGTTGCTATAACTTTGCTATGCTTAATGCTTGTCACTAGGGCCCGAGTGCCATGATTTCATATCTGAACCTATTATGTTTTCATGAATATATGTGTGTTCCTGATCCTATCTTGCAAGTCTGTAGTCACCTATTATGTGTTATGATCTGACAACCCCGAAGTGACAATAGTCGGGATACTTGTCGGTGATGACCGTAGTTTGAGGAGTTCATGTATTCACTATGTGCTAATGCTTTGTTTTGGTTCTCTATTAAAAGGAGGCCTTAATATCCCTTAGTTTCTGCTAGGACCCCGCTGCCACAGGAGGGTACGACAAAAGATGTCATGCAAGTTCTTTTCCATAAGCATGTATGACTATATACGGAATACATGCCTACATTACATTGATGAACTGGAGCTAGTTCTGTGTCACCCTATGTTATAGCTATTACATGAGGAATCGCATCCGGCATAATTATCCATCACTGATCCATTGCCTACGAACTTTTCACATATTATTCTTCGCTTATTTACTTTTCCGTTGCTATTGTTATAATCACTACAAAACCCAAAAACATTACTTTTGCTACCGTTACCTTTATTATCATACTACTTTTCTACTAAATACTTTGCTGCGGATACTAAGTTATCCAGGTGTGGTTGAACTGACAACTCAACTGCTAATACTCAAGAATATTCCTTTGGCTCCCCTTGTGTCGAATCAATAAATTTGGGTTGAATACTTTACCCTCGAAAGCTGTTGCGATCCCCTACACTTGTGGGTTATCAAGACTAATTTCTGGCGCTGTTACCGGGGAGCATAGCTTTATTCTCTGAGTCACTTGGGATTTATATCTATTGATCATTATGAACAACTTGAAAGACGCGAAAACTAGAATTTATCCCTCAACTACGAGGGGAGGTAAGGAACTGCCATCTAGCTCTGCACTAGATTCTCCTTCTGTTTTGAGTAAGCTTTCGACACCGAAACCTGCTACTGCTATGAACTCTGATATGTCACATGTTATTGAAGATGCCACTTCTGCTATGCCTGATACTTATGATGAAACTACTTCTGTGCATGATACTACTTTGCCATTAGGTGATTTTGTTGATGAACAACTTGCTAGGGTTAGAGGGAATGAAATTATTGAAGATGCTATTATTGATGATAGTGATGCTGAAAATTCTCCCGATGATTATGAATTGCCTGTCATTCCTGAGGGTTATGTTATGAATGAAGAAGCTGCTAGAGCTATCTTTGCTTGCAATGATAGATAAGATCTTAAGAAATTATTAGCTAAATGGAAGCAGCAGTCTCTTAATCCTACAATGAAACCTCACCCTGCTTTTGCTACTTCACCTATCTGTGTTACTGATAAGGATTATGAATTCTCTGTTGATCCTGAGATTATTACTTTAGTTGAATCTGATCCTTTTTATGGCCTTGAATCTGAAACTGTTGTGGCACATCTTACCAAGTTGAATGACACAACCACCCTGTTTACTCATGATGATAAATCTCGCTATTTTTATATCCTTAAGATATTTCCGTTCTCATTAAAGGGTGATGCTAAGACTTGGTATAATTCTCTTGCTCCTGGTTGTGTGCGTAGTCCCCAGGATATGATTTATTACTTCTGTGCTAAATATTTCCCTGCTCATCAGAAACAAGATGCCTTGCGGGAAATATAAAACTTTGTGCAAACTAAAGAGAGAGTCTCCCACAAGCTTGGGGGAGGCTTCTCCGGTTACTTAATGCTTTGCCTGATCATCCTCTCAAGAAAAATGAAATACTTGATATCTTTTACAATGGACTAACTGATGCTTCCAAGGACTACTAGGATAGTTGTGCTGGTTGTGTTTTCAGGGAAAGAACAGTCGACGAAGCTGAATTACTATTGAATAATATGTTGACTAATGAAAATAATTGGACTCTCCCTGAGCCAATTCCTGAGGAAATTCCTGAAGTAATTGAGCCTATTCCTAAACCCAATCCGAAGAAGAGAGGTGTTTTATTTCTCAGTCCTGAAGATATGCAAGAGGCAAAGAAATCAATGAAAGAAAAAGGTATTAAAGCTGAAGATGTTAAGAATTTACCACCTATTGCAGAAATACATGGTCTTAATATACCGCCTGTTGAAGAACCACATTGTCTTGATAACCCGACACAGGTAGTAAAGGTAAATTCTCTCTATAGATATGATAAAGTTGAAATCCCCTCTACTAAATTTCATAGCCCATGCTTAGATGAATTTGATAACTTTATGGTTAGGCAAGAAAGTTTTAATGCTTATGTTGGTAGAGAGTTCAAGAATAATGCTTTCGAGATAGGACGCGTGAGCGATAATATGGCTAGAGTTAAAGGTGAACTCAAACTCGTTAGCAAATATGCTTCTATGGTTGCTACTCAAGCTGAGCAAGTACTTAAAGCTCAAAATGATTTGCTTGATGAATTAAATAATAAAAATGACTGTGTATTTAGAGTGGCTACTAGAACTGGTGGAATGACCCAGGAACCTTTGTATCCTGGAGGCCACCCTAAGAGAATCGAGCAAGATTCTCAAAGAAATAATTTAGAGGCACCTAGTTCTTCCAAAAAGAAGAAAAAGAAAAATGATAGGACTTTGCATGCTTCTAGTGAACCTGTTGTAGACACACCTGAGAATCCCAATGATATTTCTATCTCTGATGCTGAAACACAATCAGGTGATGAACATGAACCTAGTGATAATGTCAATGATAATGTTCATGTTGATGCTCAACCTAGGAAAAACAATGATGTAGAGATTGAACCTGCTGTTGATCTTGATAACCCACAATAAAAGAATCAACGTTATGATAAGAGAGATTTTGTTGCTAGGAAGCATGGTAGAGAAAGAGAACCATGGGTTCAGAAATCCATTCCTCCTAAACCATCCAAGACAAAGGATGATGAGGATTTTGAGCACTTTGCTGAAATGATTAGACCTATTTTCTTACTTATGCGCCTAATTGATATGCTTAAAGTAAATCCTTATACTAAGTATATGAAGGATATCATTACAAACAAAAGAAAGATACCGGAAGCTGAAATTTCCACCATGCTTGCTAATTACACTTTTAAGGGTGGAATACCAAAGAAACTTGGAGATCCGGGTGTACCAACTATACCATGCTCCATTAAATGAATTATGTTAGAACTACTTTATGTGATCTTGGAGCCGGTGTTAGTGTTATGCCTCTCTCTTTATATCGTAGACTTGAATTGAATAAGTTGACACCTACTGAAATATCATTGCAAATGGCTGATAAATCAACTCCTATACCTGTCGGTATTTGTGAGGATGTGCCTGTTGTGGTTGCAAATGTTACTATCTTAACGGACTTTGTTATTCTTTATATTCCCGAGGATGATAGTATGACGATTATCCTTGGTAGACCTTTTCTGAATACTGTAGGGGCTGTCATTGATTGAAACAAAGGCAATGTCACTTTTCATGTTAATGGTAATGAGCATACGTTACACTTTCCGAGGAAACAACCTCAAGTCCATAGCATCAATTCTATTGGGAAAGTTCCAAATATCATTATTGGAGGTTTTGAATTCCTCTCCCTACTGTCAATAATAAATATGATATTCTTATTGTTGGGGATTTTCATATCCCCGTTGAGGTAACTTAGTGTTATTCGAAATTTCTCGGGTTCCGTGTTATTCGGAATGAGTTTGTTAGCAAGACTTGATCAACCTTGTTAGTGGATTCATTTTGATGATCATGAGATGGATGAAACTAGAAGGCACAACCTTCTGTACTCACTTTTTACTTTCTGTTATTTAGAATAAATAAATCAAAAATAGTATTATCTGTCTGTTTTCTGAATTATCTGTGTAACAAAAAATATCCCGAAAATAAAAGTGCTCCAAATGCCCTGCAAATTTAGTATGATTTTTTATGGAAAATTTGAGGATTTTAGGCACTGAAATCACTGCAGGAGGGGCAAGCACCAGGCCACGAGAGTGGAGGGCGCGCCCACCCCATCTGGGCGCACCCCCTGTCTCGTGGGCCCCTGGTGGCCCCCCTCCACTTATGGCAGCACCCACACACTTCATCTTCTACCCAAAAAAATCCCCATCCAGCTCAAGCACGAGTTCTAGCTCATTTTGCTACAATTTTCGATCTCCTTGCTCAAAGCTCCATTCACAAAACTGCTTTGGGAGATTGTTGCTTGGTATGTGAGTCCTCCATTGGTCCAATTAGTTTTTGTTCTAGTGTTTTATGCATTGCAAATTTTTGCTGCATAGGTGACCATGTTCTTGAGCTTGCATGTTGAATTTATGAGGTCCCAAGCAATTCTAATGCATGTTATAGGCTCTAGGCACTTGTCGGAGTAGTTGCTATCAATCTTGTTTAGTTTTATTCACTTTTATTTTGAAGTTACTAAAACTTCAAAAAAAATCAGAAAATGTTAAGGAAACTTTTGAGGGGCTCTTCTAGCCAAGGCTCTCAGGAAAAACAAGCTAAAGAGAAGGAAAAAGCCAAGTATAATATTCCTCACTTAGCGGAAGTGCGGTCGTGTGAATGGTAATGCGATGATTTCTTGAAAGAAGCTGGAATTCATGAAGAATTTTATTCTTTGATCGAGAATGCAGGCCTCACCGGTTTCATCAACGACCGGATCGATCAGTATCTCTTACTCACCAATACTTTCGTGCAAAACTTTTATTATTATCCTAAGAAGTCACCGCCTTCAGTATCATTTCATTTATATGATGAATTCAGAGAAATGTCTTTACGTAATTTTTGCGCGGTATGTAGGATACCCTACGAGGGAGAATTAGAGGAACCCCATCGTAAAGATGTGGATGGCTTTGTTAACACTATAGCTATAGAGGAGCCAAAGAAGGGTTCCGAGGCGAAAATCTCTAGCATACATTTTCCTGTTTTACGCTACTTTGCCATATTTGCTAGTAGATGCTTGATTGGTCATGGAAATAGTGGAAACTTTAGTGTTCCTAACATTATCATCCTTCAACATGCCTTGCTTGGAGATAGTAGTTTTAGTATGGGTGCCGTCATTGCTAAACGGCTAGGCCTGAATCATACAAAAGGCCCCATATTTGGAAGTATCTATGCTTCACGTCTTGCTAGACATTTTCAGATACCTATTAGGCACCATGAGAAAGAGGAGACAAAATTGTCTCCTCACATTTTAGATTACAAGAGCATGGTAGCCCACAAGTTTATCATTGACAACGAAGAAACGATGCTCTTGTATAACCTTAAATTTAATAAGAAACGCAATGAGACTATTATTTTGCATGTGCCTCTGTTGTTTGATTTGACTGCAGATAATTTTCTTATTACACTGAAGCGGTGTACACTCATCGAGCCCAAGCTTTCACTCCAGAACCTGAACCTGAGCCGGAACCTGAACTGGACCCTTATCGTGCATCATCTTTCCAGTGGGATCCGGAGATGGCCAGCCAATGGTATCCTAATTACACCTCCCAGTACACCGGGGAGAGTAGCAGCGGTCCTTGGTACGGTCCCCAAAAGCCTAAGCTTGGGGGAGTACGTATTTCACACCGACTTTACATTCATGTTCACACACTAGTCGTCGGTGCTCATACTCTTTCATTGTATTATCCATGCTAGTTTAATTTTCTTTTTCTCGCTTTCTTCTTGAGTGTTTGATAAACCTTCAGAAAAACCAAAACAATTAGTTAGTTTAGTTTCCATGCTTGTAGTAGAAATTAAAATGAAAACCCAAAAAGATTTCTAGTTCTTCTTCTTACTTGTTGGGAGCTTTCCTGTGTAAATGGTTTTATTTTCTTTTCTTTCCTTTGGGGGTCGGGAAGACCATATTGAGAATGTTTAGTGGCACTCATATGCATGACAGTTTATTTAACTTAGAGCCCATATTACTTTGTCTTCTCTCTTGAGTTGAATGCTTGCAGATTCGAGCTTAGTCCAATGCACGTGCACTCTTATTATTGTACACATCGTTCAGTTGTGCAAGTGAAAGGCAATAATGACGATATATGATGGACTTATTGAGATGAGAAAAGTTGGTATGAACTCGACCTCTCTTGTTTTTGTAAATATAATGAGTTCATCATTTCTCATTCAGCTTATTATGAAGTAAACATATTTGCAATGACATTTAGAGATTATAGTTCCTTGTGCCATGCTTGATTAGCTATGAGTTATAATGGTTTACCTTGCGTGCCAACATGCTATTAGAATGATTATGATGTGGTATGATGGGATGGTATCCTCCTTTGAATGAATTGAGTGACTCGACTTGGCACATGTTCACGCATGTAGTTGAAACAAATCAACATAGCATTCATGATATTTATGTTCATGGTAGATTATATCCTACTCATGCTTGTACTCGGTGTAAATTAATTTTAATGCATGTTTATGACTGTTGTCGCTCTCTCAGTTGGTCGCTTCCCAGTCTTTTGCTAACCTTCACCTGTACGAAGCGGAAATACTGCTTGTGCATCCAAACTCCTTAAACCCAAAAGTTGTTCCATATGAGTCCACCATACCTACCTATATGCGGTATTTACCTGTCGTTCCAAGTAAATTTGTATGTGCCAAACTCCAAACCTTCAAATGAAATTCTGTTTTGTATGCTTGAGCAGCTCATGTTTCAGCTAGGGTTGCCTATATCTTCCACGCTAGGTGGGTTATTCTTAAGAGGAGTGGACTCCGCTCCTCATTCACGAGAAAGGGCTGGTAACCGGGATGCCCAGTCCCATGATCCAAAAAGATCAAAGCAAATCAAAATAATTAAACAAAACTCCTCTGGGGCTGTTGTTAGTTGGAGGCACTCGTTGTTTCGAGCAAGCCATGGATTGATGCTTGTTGGTGGTTGGGGGAGTATAAACCTTTACCATTCTGTTTGGGAACTGCCTATAATGCATGTAGTATGGAAGATACAACCATCTCATAGTTGTTGCGTTGACAGTGAAAGTATGCCGCTCAAAATGTTATTCAATCTCTATTTTAAAATCGAGCTCTGGCACCTCTACAAATCCCTGCTTCCCTCTGCGAAGGGCCTATCTATTTACTTTTATGTTGAGTCATCACCCTTCTTATCAAAAAGCACTCGCTGGAGAGCACACTGTCATTTGCATTTATTATGATTAGTTTATATTGGGTATGACTTAACTGGATCTCTTTTACCATGAATTACAATGTTTAGTCAGTCCTTGATCTTTAAAGGTGCTCTGCATTTATGTTTTGCGGTCTCAGAAAGGGCTAGCGAGATACCATTTTGTTATATCATGTTATGATTGTTTTGAGAAAGTGTTGTCATCCGAGTTTTATTATTATGGCTCGCTAGCTGATTATGCTATTCATATGAGTAATTGTGAGACCAGGGTGTTATTGTGAGTATGGTTAGTTCATAATATCTGCTGAAACCTGAATGCTGGCTTTGCATGTTTACAACAACAAGAGCAAACAGAGTTTTTAAAAGTTTTTCTTTATCACTTTCAGTTTATCAACTGAATTACTTGAGGATAAGCAAAGGTTTAAGCTTGGGGGAGTTGATACGTCTCCAACGTATCTACTTTTCCAAACACTTTTGCCCTTGTTTTCGACTCTAACTTGCATGATTTGAATGAAACTAACCCGGACTGACGCTGTTTTCAGTAGAACTGCCATGATGTTGTTTTATGTGTAGAAAAGAAATGTTCTCGGAATGTCCTGAAAATCCAAGGAGGCACTTTTTGGAAAATATAAAAATATTGGTGAAAGAATCAAGACCAGGGGGCCCACACCCTATCCACGAGGGTGGGGGCGCGCCCCCTCCCCCTAGGCGTGCCCCTGTCTCGTGGGCCCCGTGGACCTCCACCGACCTCAACTCCAACTCCATATATTCACGTTCGGGGAGAAAAAAATCAGAGAGAAAGTTTCAACGCGTTTTACGATGCGGAGCGGCGACCAAGCCCTAATCTCTCTCGGGAGGGCTGATCTGGAGTCCGTTCGGGGATCCGGAGAGGGGGACTCGTCGCCGTCGTCATCATCAACCATCCTCCATCATCAATTTCATGATGCTCACCGCCGTGCTTGAGTAATTCCATCGTAGGCTTGCTGGACGGTGATGGGTTGGACGAGATTTACCATGTAATCAAGTTAGTTTTGTTAGGGTTTGATCCCTAGTATCCACTATGTTCTTAGATTGATGTTGCTATGACTTTGCTATGCTTAATGCTTGTCACTAGGGCCCGAGTGCCATGATTTCAGATCTGAACCTATTAATTTTTCATGAATATATGTGTGTTCTTGATCCTATCTTGCAAGTCTATAGTCACCTATTATGTGTTATGATCCGACAACCCCGAAGTGACAATAATCGGGATACTTCTCGGTGATGACCGTAGTTTGAGGAGTTCATGTATTCACTATGTGCTAATGCTTTGTTTCGGTTCTCTATTAAAAGGAGGCCTTAATATCCATTAGTTTCCGCTAGGACCCCGCTGCCACGGGAGGGTAGGACAAAATATGTCATGCAAGTTCTTTTCCATAAGCACGTATGACTATATACGGAATACATCCTACATTACATTGATGAACTGGAGCTAGTTCTATGTCACCCTATGTTATAGCTATTGTTACAATCACTACAAAACCCAAAAACATTACTTTTGCTACCGTTAGCATTATTATCATACTACTTTGCTATTAAATAGTTTGCTGCAGATACTAAGTTATCCAGGTGTGGTTGAATTGACAACTCAACTGCTAATACTCAAGAATATTCTTTGGCTCCCCTTGTGTCAAATCAATAAATTTGGGTTGAATACTTTACCCTCGAAAGCTGTTGCGATCCCCTACACTTGTGGGTTATCAGTGTCAAAACCGGCAGATCTTGGGGGTCCCAAACTGTGCGTCTAAGGATCAAAGGTAACAAGGAGGTAGGCGACACGATGTTTACCCAGGTTTGGGCCCTCTTAATGGAGGTAATACCCTACTTCCTGCTTGATTGACTTTGATGAGTATAGGGGTTACAAGAGTTGATCTACCTCGAGATCATTATGGCTAAACCTTAGATGTCTAGCCTGTATGATTGTGTTCTCTCCTACGGACTAAGCCCTATGGCTAAACCCTAGATGTCTAGCCTGTATGATTGCGTTCTCTCCTACGGACTAAGCCCTACGATTTATATAGACACCAAAGGGATCTAGGGTTGTACAAAGTCGGTTACAGAGAAAGGAAGGTGCATGATCCGAACGCCAAGCTTGCCATCCACGCAAGGGAGAGTCCTATCTGGACACGGGGGAGGTCCTCCTACCTTGTATCTTCATGGCCCATCAGTCTGCCCCATGTCACATAGGCAAACTCCTCGAGGACCCCATAGTCCAGGACTCCCTCACCTGCATCTAGAGTATTAAGTTCATAAGAACAGAGCAACACTTTAAGTAAAATGACATGATGTAGAGGGATAAACTCAAGCAATATGATATAAACCCCATCTTTTTATCCTTGATGACAACAATACAATGAATGCCTCACTATCCCTTCTGTCACTGGGTGAGGACACCGCAAGATTGAATCCTAAACTAAGCACCTCTCCCATCACAAGAAAAACCAATCTAGTTGACCAAACCAAACCGATAGTTCGAAGAGAAATACAAAGATATCTTAATCATGCATAAAAGAGTTCGGAGAAGACTCAAATAATATTCATAGATAATCTGACAATAAATCCACAATTCATCAGATCTCAACAAATGCACCACAAAAGAAGATTACATCAAATAGATATCCAAGAACATCGAGGAGAACATTTTATTGGAGATAAAAGGGAGAGAAGAGGCCATCTAGCTACTAGCTATGGACCCATAGGTGTTAAACTACTCACACATCATCGGAAAGGCAGCAAGGTTGGTGTAAACGTCCTTCGTGATCGAATTCCCCTCTGGTAGAGTGCCGGAAAAGGCCCCAAGATGGGATCTCACGGGAACAGGCAAGAAAAAAGTATTTTTGGTGTTCCCTCTGGTGTCGGGGGATATTTGAGAATATATAGTGGTGGAATTAGGGTTGGAAGGTCTTCGAGGGGCCCACAAGCCCTGTGGGTGTGCCCCTACGACTTGTGGCCTCCTCGTAGGGCTTCTGGCCTCCTCTCCAAGTCTCATGGGTTTCTTCTGGTCCAAGAAAAATCACCGTAAAGTTTTATTCCATTTGGACTCTGTTTGATATTCATTTGCCTAAAAGTTAAAAACAAGGAAAAACAGAAACTGGCACTGGGCACTAGGTTAATAAGTTTGTCCCCAAAATAATATAAAATAGCATAATAATGCAAATAATACATCCAAAACAAATAATATAATAGCATGGAACAATAAAAAATTATAGATACTTGGAGACGGATAGCTACTGCCTACTGGTACAAACGCTCAGCCTCGAGGGTGGACTACTCCCTCCTCATCATGGTGGCCATAGGGATGATGAAGATGGCCTCCTGTGATGGCTACAGAGTCCAGATTAGTTTTTCATGGCTACAGAGTCTTGCGGCGGCGGAGCTTATGATCTAGGGTTATTTATGGGGATTTCTGTATTTATAGGATATTTTGGCATCGGTTTCACGCGGAGATGGGCCTCGAGGGGCCAACAACCCACTAGGGCGCGCTAGTAGGGAGGGGGACAGGCGTGCCCCGATGTCTTTTGCTCACCTCCTTCACCTTCTGGTCCTCCCACAAAGCTTCTAGTGCCTCTTTTGTTCTAAAAAAATCGTCAAAAAGTTTCATTGCATTTGGAGAACTTTATTTCTGCACAAAAAATAACAACCACAGTAGTTCTGCTAAAAATAGCGTCAGTCTGGGTTAGTTCCATTCAAATCATACCAAAACCATATAAAATGTTATAAACATGGCATGAATACTTCCTGAATTATAGATACGTTGGAGACATATCACCACCACACATCACGGCGGACTAGGAGCCCACATACGCCTTGACCCTAGACCGTTCCAAGACGATGGCGGAGACAAGAAAGTGTCCGCTGCCTTGGCCAAGAGATGGCCAAATACGGCCAGGAGTGGTCTCTCGACGAGGCCTCTGCCACCGCCGCCTGTCTCTCCTGACCCATGTCGTTGGTGGCTGCGGCCGCACTACGCAAGGCACGGGAGGAAGCAAAGAGGACCATTTGTGAGCGTCTCAGGCTACTGCAGGAAGCCTTGCCGCGCCCTTCCACCGCCCGAAGCCCGATTCCGACAATAGCTCCGGCGACAATGCAGAGGAGCCACCGGCCAACCTGAATGGCCTACGTGGTTACCATCAAGTATAGACTAGTGTAGGGTTAGGTTTTAAAAGATTTTTAGTTCATGGAATGAAATATCATCCAATTTTATGTAAAAATTATCCTAGTTTAAATGAATATCGTCCAGTTTGTTTGAGTTTGAATCAAATTTACTCATTTTTGTTAAAACTCATTTGAAATGGATAGCTTTGGATGGCCGCCTCCTGCATCCGTGTCCATAAACTGGCCCCTGGTCCATGAAAGATACGGGAGAAAATTTGGGGGTCGGAGTTGGAGATGCCCTTAGGCTTGGTTTTTCTTAAACACATGACAAACGCATATGCTCATATACACGCACATACACTTAAGGGCATCTCCAACACCAACCCTTGAAACATCCACAACTGTTTGTATCGTGCAGTCCGGCTGTGTTTTGCCATCCAACGCAGTCCGACATTGGTATGTTCAACGGTTCAGACGTACGTCTTCCTACAAGTGGAGACAAACTAGGGGGCTTTGCGAGCATCCAAACCACTACCCCACCCTCGTCCATTTAACTTGACCCACCAAAAGACCCTCTCCCTCACCCGTGGGTTCTCCCGCCCGACTTTTGTCAGAGCGCCAGTGCTGCATTCGTGCGAGCTCAGAAAAGACACGACCTATCACTAGAGCTGGTATTGAAGCGGCAAGTCAGCCGAGAGTGTTGCTGCGCCGCTTCTCGGTGCATGCCTCGTGTATCCGCATCCAAACGATACCAGCCCATCCTCCTCCCTCCATTAAACATATGCGGTTGCCGAGGAACCTGCTCCAATGCCACCGGTCCGTCTGCCTGCCGCCCACCAATAAGGTCCTCGCCACCTGGACTACCCTCCACCTACGATTTAACCCCCACATCACTACAAAAAACACTCCCGTGGTGATACGTGTTTGCCACAATAGGTCATGTTTTCTATCATGCATGTACATTCATGACGATTTTATGACATAATCAGGATAGTCATACATGTGCTATCGTAGAAGATTTCCATGACAATACGGAAATTATCATGACGGAAGTGTCCACTTCCATGACGATAAATGCCGCATCATGGAAGTGTTTTTGTCAAGGGTAACCGACACATGGCATCCACCATAATGGGTCATCGTTAAGCTATCGGGTCTAGTTTTGGATTCGATAACCCGTTAACAACCATGACCAATGGCGATTTTCTATGTGTAAAATTCTCACTATCTAAAGGAACCACGTGTCAGCTCCGCGTTGGGACAGATGTCAACTGCCCAATGGACATGAGTCACCAATGAAACGTCGACACGTGGAACGGCCCAATAGAGGCCCATATAGGTTAAAAAGCTAACCTAGTAAAAGGCCCACAAGATTTCGTTAGATACTAATGGGCCGACCCATTAACAACCTACCATTTTCTGGGCCAAATTATGGCCCATATCAGATATGTTCTGTTAAAAGCCTGCCATATTATGGGCCAATTTACGGCGCATATCACATCCAGCCCGTTAACAACCTGCAATAGTTTGGGACAAATTACGGCCCATATCCGATCCGGTCCGTTAATAGCATGTCATATTTTGGGCGAAATTACAGCCCATCTTTGATCCATTCCATTAATAGCATGTCATATTTTTGGGCCAAATTACGGCCTGTTAACAGATACTCTGCGATTGGGCCCATGGAGGGTCCAATTTGCTTTTTGGCCTCTTAATGACCCGTTTAACAGTTTGGCCCGATATTAGTTTTGGCCTATTAGCGGCCCTATGTACATATGAGGCACTTTTCGGCCCGGTTTTACTTTTGGCCATTTAATAGCCTGAGATGCATCTGTGTGTGATGCCCCCCAATTTGACCGTACACTAATCATGCACGCAAATGTGTACGATCAAGATCAGGGACTCACGAGAAGATATCACAACACAACTCTAGACACAAATAAAATTGTACAAGCTTCATATTACAAGCCAGGGGCCTCGAGGGCTTGAATACAGAAGCTCGAAAGCACAAGAGTCAGCGGAAGCAACAATATCTCAGTACAGACATAAAGTTAGACAAGGATGCCTTAAGAAAGCAAACACAAAAGCATAAACAATCGAAGAGGCATGGCCTCCTGCCTGGGACCTCCTAACTACTCCTGGTCTTTGGCGGCCTCCATGTAGTAGTATCCATCGGCGGTGGCATCTGGCTCCAGAGATCCACCATATGGTTGCAACAACCGAAAATAAGGAAGAAGGGGGAAAAGGAGTAGCAAAGAAATTATAACTACTCATCCAAAGTACTCACAAGCATCAGATCTATACTAAGTATGCATTGGTCTCCAAGGAAGGTATATATCTATGGACTGAACTGCAGAATGCCAAAATAAAAGGGAGGGCCTGGCCTATCAAAGACTAGCATCTTCAAGCAGCTCCAAGCATCTTGCAGCATTTAGAAGAGTATAGAATAACATTTTCATTATCAAGCATGTTGTAGCATTGACGCCCAGAGATCCTTCCTCGACTCCATGCGAGAAAGCAATACCGGAGCCAACATATCCATCACATGTCTCAAGTAACCAGTTCTAGTTGTAATATATCAGGATACAATTGTGAACATCCATTACTATGGACACGGTATTCAAATAGATAACTGCCCTGCAGGGATGAACCACATTACCCAACATGCTTGATTACTCTGGCTGGACACAGTTTTTCTGAGTCAATGCCCGACCTCGGAAGATCAACACGTCGCAGACCTAAATAGGCTCAGCAGAGAGGTCCCCATCGTTCTACATCCTAAGCACTCCGGGGTCTTGGGCCCATTGCCCGTTGCACTCCGAGTCATTGCGTGCAAGGCGGGTCCAGGCTCCACCACTACAGGATGGTGCCGTCCCAGCCGTGCCACAATGCTGAACTGGACGTCTGACAAAGCTTCGGCTGATACTACGACATCGAGGCCCATAACTATTCTCGTGTGGTGGTTATTGCATAAAGGCCAAAGGTGTCAGTGATATACCCCGTTGTATGACCCGGCCGGAAGTATGACCCGACGGACTTGGCGACTCACTGGTGACCCGCCCTGACTTGGCGACTCACTAAGTGACCCGCCCGGATCTCTCCACTCACTGATAACCTGGCCAAGCCAGGTGACTCATTGGTGACCCGGCAAGCTGGTTAGAGGAGCGACAAGACCCGGAGGCCCAGAAGACTCAAGGCCTAGAAGGCCGGCTCATGTTATGGTGGGCCGGCTTAAGAGGAAAGCATAAGGAATATTCCCTTACAAGGGAAGCAAGACTAGGACTCCACTTGTAAAAAAGTAATCCTAATCCTACTTGGACTAGTCATGTAAGCCGCCCCTTCAACTTATATAAGGAGGGATAAGGCACCCCAAGAGGGACAAGTTTTACAAGTCTAGATAGATAGACAAGTCAAGAGCTCTCGAGATAGAGCACTCCTATAATCGTGATCATCATCATCAATATCAATGAAGCACGATGTAGGCTTTTACCTCGACCATGAGGGGCCGAACCTGGGTAAAAACCTCGCGTCTCTCGTCCCACTCAACCCCTGTCAAGCTACCACATGGATGTGTCGGCCTCACGACTAAGTCCTCACCCTAGGACATCTGCCGTGACAAATCCACGACAGTTGGCACCCACCGTGGGGCCCGCGCATGGTGGTGTTGAGTTCTTGGAGGGATATCTTTCAAGGGTTGAGAGGTTCAAAAAATTTCTGATGGAAGAAGAGCTTGTGCAAAAGGATTTACCGCAGCTACAAGTTTATCAATCAAGATGAGAAGGTTTGAGATCGAAGGAAGCTAGGGTTATATGCGTGTTGCCATGCTTGACCTGTTGATCCATCCGTCTGAGTGAAATTGAGTTCCATCGGAACAACTAGTGCGGTCTGCTGAGACCAAGTCGACGTACTTTGTCTGACTCATGGCGAGTTGCAGCTGGTGCATGCGACCTCCGCGTCAAATCCTTCTGAAAGAAAGATGTAATCTACCAGCGTCAGTACATCACCATGTACCGGAAGTGCTTTGCCAGATTCGTTTTTTAATCATTGCTTTGATCAAAGTCAGCAACTAGTACTAGTACGTGAAGCAACTAGTAGTATTAGCTCAGTTTTTCAAATGCTAAAACGAAGACCACACGCAGATCTGTTCAACTGGGGTCGACCCGGAAACCGCCATGACCCGGGAGCAAATTATCCTCGGACGGGCTCCTCCGTTGGCCCGCCCTGTTGGCGACCTTGCCTGGCATCCGGCTGGTGGTTCGCCTCCGCCGACGCCGGTAGCCCGTGGTCACGGGTACGGTTTCGAGTCTCAGGTCGCTTCAGCCCGCCTGCGCCACCTCCAGACCTCGCGCTCCAATAGCCGGTCCAGCCGCGCCCACATCAAGTCGCCGGCCGCCTCAGTCTCTGATCTGAGCCGTCGGGCGCTTTCGCCTCCGGCGTGTTGAGCCGCCATTGTTTCGGTGCCAAGCCGCCCTCCTCCGCTGGACCTCTGCACTAAGCGACCATACCCTTGCACCGCTGTCGTGGCCTTGTTTCCACGTTGAGCCGCCTCCGACAGCCAGCCACCTCAGTCGATGGACTGTCGCGTTTCACAACCCTGAGCTGGCCGGACCGTGAGCCACCGCCGTGCTGTTCTGCTGCGGCCTTCCCTTTCCGATCGTCTTCACTCCGAATCGCCCCAAGATACTGTTGCAAGCCGGCCGAGGCCTCCGCCAACGAAGCCTCGTTTCCTGGAGCTACTGATGTCGCGCGCCGTGCCTTCTGAATGATAGAAGGAGTGCTCCCCGAGCACAGGCTCGCTTGGAAGGATAGAGCGCCGCAAGACAAGATGGCATATTGAAGGGAAGGCTATGAAAAGGATTCTGGTCACTCGAATGCCTGGAAGATCGCTGCTTCGCTTCTGGCAACTAGCTTCTACCCACAACGGCTAAAGCTACCTTGAATCAATCAATGAATGAATTTATAGAAATATTGAAAGCAAAAGCGAAGTGATCGGACTAACACAGAGTGCATTTCTCCCGGGTAAGCTTATGTTCCTGATATCTGATACCTATGTTTGCTCCTTATTTTATTAATAATTGATCCAATTTATACGAAAAATACGTAGGTTGAAGAAGTTATCAAGAAAAATGATTGGGATCTTTCAATATGCTGTTCTTGATATCATGTTTTTTATTCTTGATCCTATCAAGTATGGATTTTAGATTGTTAGTTGGAGCATCCTGACCAGTCTAGTTTATTGTGATATGATCCTGAGGGACTCTTCAAATACATGTAGGGAGTCACACAGGTCTCCGACATATCAAATTGTATCTGGATTTGAGTCAGAGCATTTCCTCTGATTCCTAGCTCAGAAATATTTGCTTTATTTACTAAAGATTGGAGCACACAAGCGCACACGCAGTAATCTGATTGAGAAAATGGATAGTTGCTGCTATCGATATTAAAGAGTCCGTCTAGTGCCAAAAAGGTCCTTCCAAGGCCTGAGCTATCAAATTCATGTGATACACACTTTGCTCTCTGCGGATCACACTCAGCTTACTACAAATGAGGGTAGGATTGGATGCACAACGCATGCTATCCATTTGTTATTGGTGATAGGAAGATGGCTCAATCATTGAACTAGAATTGAACAACCTACTTTAGAAAAAACTTAGAGTTAACCATCCAGTGCGAAAGTGCTAGTTTCCCCCTTCCAGAGGTGAGAAGGGAGATATGAGCGTGGTGGTATCTTTTCCTATTTTGATAGAAGCCCACAGGCCCACTCTTCTATCCCACCTATGCACATGGGGTATCAGTGGCCTCGTGATCTCCATGAACAGAGATCACTACACAAAAACAACTATATGAAAAACTTGCTTGCTTCTTCGAATCTCGAAATAACAGAATACATAGAAAGTGTTTCTGTGATTTTTCCATTCTCTTCGGGGAACATATAGAAAGATTATCAGACGGCTTTCATTCCCTTCAGGGGGGGCGTTCCTTCAGAGCAGTCCATATCATCAGATGAACTCCCTGATGAATCAGTTGATGAATCATCAGATGAACTCCCTGATGAATCAGTTGATGAATCATCAAATGAACTCCCTGATGAATCAGTTGATGAATCATCAGTTAGCTCATCATAATCCATGTCGAGATCCGATTCATCAGTTGATGAATCATCAAATGAACTCCCTGATGAATCAGTTGATGAATCATCAGATGAACTCCCTGATGAATCAGTTGATGAATCATCACTCTCCACATTTTCATGATCTAGAAAAGGGGGCTGCCCCTGCCAGAATTCTGCAGCTCCCGGGGGGAGAACGTTTAAATCAAAAGGAAGAACAAGGGCGAGTAGATGATGGAGACTAAAAAAACGATTTAAGGTGGCATTGTCCACGGAGAAACCACCCCAAAGCCAAGTCACTATGGTATCTCCTACTACTGGTATGGCGCTAGCTAAGCTTGTAATTACTGTTGCTCCCCAAAACCTCATCTGACCCCAAGGTGGTACGTATCCTATAAAAGCTGTCACAATCATTAATAGGAATATTCCCATTCTGCCGAGTATTCCATTCATTTTCATCATAATACTGTGCTTCCTTGCCCGTGTGGAACATGTGTGAGCATTATGTTTTTCCAGCAAGTGATCCGACTAAGGCCTTTTCAAGGACATTCGGAATAACATGTCGATAAATTGCTATAGAAAGTGGGGCTAGATCGAGAGTTCTGAACTTTTTGTGGGTTGGGTGATCTTCAAATTCTTGTTTTTTTAGCAAAAGAACGCCCTTCTGAGCGATGATCTCCTACAAGCGAGTATAGTAAGGTTGACTTCAATTGAGACAGAAATGTCACTGGTCAGCTCCTTAGCGTGACACATGACACCACTTTCTTATTACCTAAGAGATTAGATAAGGGAAGAAGGCAGGCCAAAGCTTATAGATTCGGAGATCGTACTGCTAACGCTTTGTCTGAGTCAGTCCTACGACCCCTTCCGGCTGAGACACGAATCCTAGCCTATCTGAGTCGCAGAATGAAGGGCTGTTCAGAAGGCGCCGCCCAAGTCTCCTTTCAGACTTCGGAGTCAGGAATGTTTTTCCAAGGAAGGCGGATTTTCTGCGTTCCGCAGCACGAACAGGGTGTACAGAAGATCGATGTGCCATCTTTCTAACCACCTTCATTTGTTGTATGATCAGTAGGGAAGGGAGCCTTTGATAAAGGGAACCCCAACCAATAAATCTACTATCTCAGAGCGACAGTCAAGCTCGTATCGCGGAACTAGAACATTTCTTTGATTGATAGGTCAGATAGGAAGCAGGCAAGCAGACCAAGTTATAGGTTTGGAAGTTAGAACTCGGAAAGGTTGTCCTGTGACTACCTTTGAAGTCTTTGGGTAGGACATCAGGCTAAGGTATTATGATGAGCCACGCGCATATGAGGTTTACTGCAGCCCTAAAGCTCTATCCCCTATCCTACCACTAGATCTCCTATGCCGGAACATGAACAGAGAAAGCTGTGAGTGTAGTCTTAGGAACGAACCCGGGGTTGCTCTCGCAAAAAGATTGTACTAAGGAAAGCTAGAAAGCTCAATTCCAAGCTTTAAACCTCTGGTCCACGGGTCGGTGAACGAATGGGTTTTGGGAAATAGAGAACATTGACTCGATTGAACAAAGGTGGAACCGGAATGAATAGCCCACTTGTTTCGGGCAAGAATGAATGGGACTAATTGACTCGAGTTACCGAGCTACCTCCACTCTTCGACTTGAGCTTTTGCTTCTGCTTTTCTCTTGTTTTGATTTATTATCTTTTTAGGGAAAGAAGAGGGTCTGAAATACAACTATGTCTACGAGTGCCGCGAATGAACCTTCGGTTATTCCCAAGAGCAAGGAGACACGAACTAAATAACTCGTATCAGGCTACGAGAATAGTGAACAGGAAGAAGGAACTAGTGAGGCTTTCGTTGGTCAAACAATATGCCCTCCTCACTTGAGGAGAGTGAAGGTCATGACTTATTGAAGCAGAACGTCAATTGGTCAAGAGAAGGGGAACTCCTTTCGTCGGTAACTATTGAATTTCCTATCTAACAGTGGAGCGAAGCGGAACGTTGAACGGGAAACTCGTGTCTTCGGTTATCCAATTTCCCTCCTTTCCGTTTCGACAAAGAAAACATTTAGGTATAGGTAATAGGATTGCCACTATGATTTGCAGAAAAAGATAGATTCTATAATAATCCATAAAAAATATATAGAATCCGGCTCTGTAATCAAGTGCTCGCTGTGAGAAGAAGATCTACAGGCATGTACCCATTTCTCCCTGCAAAATAAGTTTGAACCCGAGTTAGTATGGACCATACGCTCATCTTTCTTCTCAATCTACACCTCTTTCCGCGAGAGACCTATCCTCGTTTCGAAATAAAGATAGAATATACCATACCTTCCAAGCAAGAGTGTTTTATTGCAAGATTAAGTTATTACTGAACAAAGAGAAATTCTCATTATAAAGGATGAGAGAAATTCGGAAGCACTTTTTTCTTATTCAAGCAGACGGAATTGAATTGCTCTAATTTAGGACTTTCCAATCGATTTTTATCTTACCTAATTCTATCTACACCCAGGGGGTAGGTATGTCGCAAGCTCTGGGCAGCTATCTTATTCCAAAGAATATAGCTCCCTAAAAGGTTGCCGATACCATACCTCTATTGAACCCTACTGGATCCAATTGTTTAAGTGTTTAGTCGAGAGGAACCACATTGACACCATGCTTGTGCTAAGACACAACTCCATCAAACTAATCTAGATTTCTTCTTGTTTACGAATAATGGGGCATCTGCCTAACCCTATGAAACCTCTCTGCAACTACTTCTCTCTGTTCTCGGCAGCCCGCAAGATTTTTCGAGTCTCAAAGTCCTATTAAAATTCCCGCGCTTGCTCCTTTGGAGCCAAATGGATCCGAATTTCGGTAAGATAATACAAGAATCGTATTTGGTTGGGTTCTAACTCTGCTATTCAGTCTGGCGCGGGTGTGATACCGGTGAAGAAGCGAGTAGTTGACAGTCAGGGAAGTAGATTCCTTTAAGGAGAGAAATTCATTGGTTTAGCCGTTAGGCGGAGCTTCTTTACACACCGGTAGTGGAACAACCCAGGCAGTTTAACGTGCTCTTGGCACAAAGGTAATAGAATGGGAGTCTGACGACACCCGGTACACGGGATCTCCTGCTTGAAGAAGCAAGGAATTTCAATTACTCAGGCGTTGAATAAAATAAACTAGATACCCATGTTTCCAATATTTACTTCTCTTTACTTGTAGGACCTGGCCTAAGCATAAAGTAGATTTACTGCACAAGCTCAAGTGGAGGAGGAAGTAGGGGTGGTGAACAAAATGTTGGTATGGAAGATCTCTTGCCCCCCCCCCCTGAAGGGTTCTTAGATTACCAAGTAAGGGAGGGAGGTAGGTACCATGGTTTCCTTCTTTTATTGAATACCAGTAACGCGAGTAAACATTTAAGTGAGAAGTTAGGTAAGCGTTGCCAATGGCCAAAGCCTTTACTCTTTACTTCTTGACTATAGTAATAGTAAATAATGTCACTAGATTTCGGCATAAATACTAGCCAGGTACCATTTCCCAAACTTGATTTCCTTTTTATGCACCTGTTTATGCACCTGGGTCATTGTTCACGAACTAAGATGGCTTAGTCACCTTTCTTTGGGCCGTCTGAAAGAAGTACTTCAACGAATGGGTAGGTTGCCAACCAAACATTATAGGCGGGAAGTTCTCCTTTCTCCAAGTATGCTCATTAGACCGATAGGTGAGTAGCTAGTATAGTAGTAGCCAATACTAAAAACCAATAGTAGAAGGGTCAGTGGATGGCCCTTGCGAAAGTGTCCACGCCGCATCCCTTCAGTAGCCAATCCTTTTTCTCAACGATGCAGTTCGCTTGGAACATGGCACAAGGTGTGACGTTCCGAGCAGTGGAGGACAACCTGTTTGTTGTTCCAGTTTTCCGCCTTGGCGACTGGCAGAAGCTCATGGAAGAAGGGTTGTGGCTGTTCCGCAACCATGGCGTGTAAAGAAGCCTTACGATGGGATGGCTAACCCGCGATCTGTGGTTCTGAACCAGATTCACGTCTGGTCGCAGATTCATAGATCCCGGAACTGCTCCGCCTGGAAAACCTGGTGCGGGATCTGGCTAATAAGAAGCAACAATAGAGAATCTCGCCTAGCTCGAGGTTGCGCCTCAGTGCCCTCTGTAAGTACTTTCTAGTAAAAAGAACTACCTTTCAAAGCACATACCATTATGGCTAGCTAAAACGAAAGAATGAGAGTACAAGGTATGGGTCTATGCTTCCAGCTTGCTCTAGAAAAACGGAAATGGGATCTCTCTCTGGTGGGAGCCTGGCAGCGGGGAAAACAGCACCTGCAGGGGTCCAGGTCTCCATGATGAACAACCACGACTTTGATCTTAACGAGCTACCGCCTGAGCATGAGTAGCTCGTTCAGGAGCAGCCACTGTTGAAAATAGCGAGCCTCTAGAGGATGACGCTGATACATCATTTGATTTGTTTCGGGATGCAGAAGAACAGCCTGATGAGTACAATTATGATTATGATGACTATGTTGATGAATCCATGTGGCGAGATGAGCACTGGACAGAACAAGAACATGAGAAAGCGGAAGATTATGTGAGCATCTATGCTCACATCTTGTCCACCCCAGTAAGTGAACCTTTTGTATCCTTTTGCTTATATTTTGTTGTTCGTTCTGTAAATGACCTTGAGTTGTTTTTCACATTCTTTCTACAGGTAATTGCAGATATTGACAAAGATGGTGTACATGAAATGTTGATTGCACTTTGACTCAAAAGCACTATTCGATAGGACGCAGTAGAACTATACACCCGTTTTTGTTTGAGTTTGAGGCGACCTATACTACACTATAATAGCAAGGAGAGACCGCAGCTGATACCAGATCATACTACAGTACAGCTAGTGCATGCTAAAACCCTCCTTGTGTACTAGGCTTATGAATAAACTAAATTGTTGAGACGTCTCTAGTGTAGGTGACAGGGAAGCCATGCTCGTTAGAAGAGAAAACAGATGGTTTGAGCAAGCATGGGTTCAAGCTCTAGTGGATGGGTTTGATAGCTGAATGCAAGGATAATTCATCTACGTAGCTAGTTGGTTATGGTGGCGGAGAAGCCCCTCTTTAGCTAGATTGGGCTCCTTTACTACTTTATTTAACCCGGGGTTATGCCTAAAACCGGTATCTTATGCGTGTTTGACTAGTTCCATTTCTGATTCTCCTTCTTCGCTGGGGTCTACATACGAAAGAATGGAACACTCGACAGCTTCGATACTCAAATAACCAGCTCATTATGCTTAGGTTGGGTTAGGAAAACGAAGCTTTCCATGGGACTAGTTCTTTCGCGCATCTGTTTCTCCATCCGTTCTCTTCACATAAGAAGCCAGCCGCCTACTCCTACTATTGGGTCGGTTGGTCGGTCAAGTGAACCACGCCCAGCAGGTGGGTATGCCGATAAGATTCCTTTGTTTGATGTACGTCCATATGAAGCGAGCGCTTCAAAACAAGGCTATTATGCTGAAACTAGGGCTCCCTCTGGACGGGTAGATCGAGAGGGATAGAAAGCACTTGAAAAGGGAAGGAAGGGTCTTAGAACTACTGAAACAGTAGTAGAACTCTTCCAAAATCAAAATAGGAGAGTGAAGAACAAAAAGAAGACCATTGGGCTGGGGAAGACTCCCTCAATCACTCTGCTGGGCGATGCTTCTTACTCTACCTTTCAATTCCTTTGCCTTTCTTCTTCTGATCGATCCAATGGTTTGGACTAGGACGCGTAAACCCGAAGGGAGATTGACCCTACCTAAGTATTTTCTTAGATAGAAGTGGTTGGTCAAGTGTGAGTCACGCCGGGGCGGGTAGACCCACTTTTAATAGCAACTCCCAGATCAATGGAAAATGGAAGTTTCTAGAATTGCAGCTCTGTTCTGTTCAAGAAGTCTTTCTCCAGGGTTCGGTTCAAAAGGCGGGATGGAAGAGAGAGAATGGGCTCATCGTGCGACAAGGTCAATCGATCACTCAAACTGTTCTGTATCTCTACAATTGAGTGAGCTGTGTTGCGAAGGAAAATGATGAAAGGCTTTTGAATTAACTCTGCGATTTGGAAGACGAAGGAAATGAAAGTAGAAGAAGTTATCGAAACTCGGAACCACATGTTCAATCTTTTTTAGCGGTTTCCCCAGAGATCTTTATCATTAACGCAACCTTCATTTTGCTCATTCATGGAGTTGTATTTAGTACCTCTAAGAAAGATGATTATCCACCGTTAGTTAGTAATGTGGGTTGGCTTGGATTACTTAGTGTTGCGTGCCTAGGAGGGCAGCGCGCTTGGGATGCGGAGGAGCTATTATCGCCCAGCTCCCTAACCTAATGCGACCGGACCGAAGGGAACCTTAGCATGGGGGGACGTCCTAATCCTTTTGCCGCCGCAAGGCCGGCTAATCGTACGCAGCAGGAGCAAGGGAACTCCCCTGGTTTAGGAAGGCACATGAGTCCGAACGCTATTATGAATGTGCGACCGACACTACACTACGTAGGTACCTGTGGATGCAGGTGAGGCGTCGGTCGGTCCTAGAAATGGCGGCAGCTAGCCAGGAGTTAACGACCGGACATGCTGCAACCTAGGGATCACCACGCAGCTCTTTCGCTCTATAGGGATATCGGGGGGGGGGCATAGCACAATTCTTCTTGGAGGAGGGTTTTGGTTTGCCCAGGTGACTGATCCTGCCTTAATATACTCCCGCCAATTCTATTGCACCGGCAACCGAAGTCGAACATACATACAACAATCTTCATGCGTGAAGGGACGGGAGGAAAGAAAGGGCGGTAGATGATAATGCGAAAGGGCGCCGCGTCTGGCTTGATAGTAAAGCCAAAGAAAGACGCCCCAAGACAAGATACAACTGTTGGGAAGGGGACATGATCAATAGAACCTGGCTGGATCCGGGCTGGGATAGTGGTGCCCATTCCTAACCAGTTCTGAAAAAGTTCGCTCATGCTGGAGGTACTAACCACTTAGTGATCGGTCCGCTAGTTCACGCAAATCTGAAGAAGTTATCACGGACAAGCCACATGCAGGGAAACTTGCACATGTGGTTCTGGCCGGGCCAGGACTCAAAAGAATTTGGCGAAGTGTTTGTTCCTAAACGAGGGAAGTGGAAAGACAAAGAGGGATAGGGAGCTCGCCTTCTTCTTTTTTGTAATCGCCGAAATTGTACGACGACCCTTCTTGTTCCAGGCATACGACCCTGAGATGTGACGGTGTCACTTTTCCGGCCCGGTAAAGTGACAGTTATATAAATAAGAATAAGAAAGAGAAGCGTGATGTTGTCGTGCTGTCAGCAATCAAATTATCATAAATAGATAGTACGGTTGTATTGTTTCAATTTCTGTTCGTACTCTGATTGCTGTGGCTGCAGCTCGATCTTGGCAAATCTCTCAAATGGACGTCAAAAATACTTTCCTTCATGGTGATCTAGATGAGTTTTTTCTGTATGTAGCCACCTCTGGGTATTGAAGTTCCTGATGGTCATGTTTGTCGCCTTCGAAAGGCCCTCTATGGGAAAAAAGCAACCACCTCATGCTTGGTTTGAGCGGTTCATCTATGTGGTTCAAGCTGCTGGTTTCTCTTCTAGTGAGCATGACCCTGCACTTTTCACTCATACATCTGACCGCGGTCGTACCTTGCTTCTTCTCTATGTTTATGATATGTTGATCACTGGAGATGATCAGAAGTACATTGCTTTTGTTAATAAAAGATAAAGGAAAGGAGACTGAGATAGGGGTTGTCCTTGGTTTTTCCAAGGAAAGCCTGATTTAGCATGTAACGTGAACATGAGCGGACACCCACACAATCTCGATTTGAAGAAAAAGTACCATACCATTGTCGCTTTTAGGGCAAAAAAGAATGGGCCATCTTTGTCAATTGATAACTGAGTGAGAGAAGACAATCACGTTCTTAAAGCGGTCGGTTCGCCGGATTCACAACCTTCCCCTATTGGCCGACTGCCCGTGAAACACATAGGCTCCTATCGCATTTATGATCGAGAATGGTCTCATCACAGAAACACTTTCTATATGTTATTTCGAGATTCAAAGAAGCAAGCAAGTTTATAGGGCATATAGTTGTTTTTTTGTACGGCGAACTAAGATCTTTTTATATATTATGGATGATCAAATATTAGTCTCAGAGATCTGGTAACCCGGGAGAATTAGATAGATTATGTTTTTCCGGATAGAGGATAGTCTAGATCAATTTTGAGAAAAATCTCTCTATATATAGATAGGTATCTATGTGGATAGAGATAAAGATAGGGATCCCTATAAATCAAAATATATGGAAAAAGTGCACTTTTTTACTACTACTACTACTATTTCTTAGACTTTTTCAAGGAAACATCGTTTTTTCGATTTTGACTAAATTGGTCGGAGCGTAGACGAGCAAGCAGAGCCCAGGAAAGAGCTCAAATCGTCATAGAGCAGTCGACTATAAGTATAAGACTGTTGGCCTGAGAGAAGGCAGTCTCTCTCGGGAAACATGGCCCAATTTCTCTTCTTTCTTTTCACACGGGCAACAATTGGGAATAAAACAGACCATGAACATGAGTTTAAAATGTAAAAAAAAGGGAAGAGTGCATTCTCGACTTTCTTATCTCGAAAATGCGTAATATAGTGATGTCATGTGTCTGTTTCTCTGAAAAGGTGGGTTGTTCTGAAGGTAAAGAAATACGGTAAAGCCCATTAAAAAGAGTGCCATGCAGAAGCACCTCCTGTGTCACTCGATCCAAACCCGACACATCTTTCTTTCTATACAAAATGAGTTCGACCTTTTTTTCAAAATAGAAACAGAAAAGAAATTTAGGAATAGTGCGGGTGCGACGGAACGAATCAAGTGAAACGAGTCCCCCTTATGACATTTTTTCATCCAAGCAAGGGCGTGTTGCATGGGACTCATCAACAAAGGGATAGGGATAAGGGGCCGCACGTCCAAGACAACCTTTCATCTCAGTGCGCCATGGAACCCCCATCTTCCAATTCCTCTTACAGAGATCGTTGACTCACTTGCCTTATTTTGAGGAGACTTCCAAGCCAAAACAAGACAATGGGTAGTCATCAGATCTTCTTTATGGAGGTGGGACCAGGGACCTCCTCAGCAAGATCGCTGTACAGAACGCTTGCGCACACTGGCCACACACACTTCTCCCTGACCTCCAAAAGCTCCCTATGACCCTTTGTACGGAGCATTCAAAGTTCCTCACGCTGTCAAGAAAGACTTTGATCTCGATTTGGGAGAGCAAACACAGCTTCGCTATCCAGCCAACTATCTTTATTGAATTGTGACCCTATCTAGCGCTTAAAAATCTTTCTTCTTTCTCCGTCACTAGATTCCGGTTAAAACGCTTGGTCCACCAATGCTTTTCCTCTCCATTTTTCATATGGAAAGGGAAAGTAGTGACAACTTATTGGAATTCTGCATGGCATATTTCCCAACCTTCATTCCTGCTATTCCAGGCTCTAGTGCTCAGTCATAAACCTATTGCCCGCTCCGCTTTCCCATTCCTATTGCTTTCGGTATCTGAATCTTCCTAAATTCAAGTAGAGAATACCAGGGCTTTCTTCTTATTTGATTTTCCTTGGGGATAAAAAAATGGATTTCCGACATAGCACCTACGGCATTAGGATTCTAAGATTTAGGAGGGGAAGGCTGAGGAGAGGGATCACATGCATTGAAGCAATCTCAAGATTCAGAAACGATCAAAATAATGGTACGAGGAGAAGAAAGAGAGGAGAGTCACGAAAATAGGGTAAACGCAAAGAGACGATGAAAAGCAATCATAGAGGAGAGGGAAGAATGACAATGGAAATCATAAAGCTCAGCGAGGAGCACATTACTATGAATAATAATGGAGAGGAACATTAAAGGGAAAACTCAGCAAAGAGATATAAAAATATATTCGAAAAGCTTTTCACTTCTACTTCGTTTTCTTGTTTAGATTCATTACTTCAGTGATGCTGTTAGGAGTTCAGTGATTTCCTGGTGGGTACTTTATAGCTCACAACACGAGATAGGCAGATATGTGACATAGAAAATTTGCTTTCATTGACAACAAGACTCTCTTCCTGATTGGGATTGGTCTGTGCAGGATCTCCTTCCCTGTGAGACTCTTGCTTCCCTTTGAAAGAGGTAGACCCCTACTTCAATTGTCATCTGATGCCTCTACCCGCTGAGGGAGTCCTGGACTAGGGGGTGTCCGGACAGCCGGACTATCATCGTCCGCCGGACTCCAAGACTACGAAGATACAAGATTGAAGACTCCGTCCCGTGTCCGGATGGAGCTTTCCTTGGCGTGGAAGGCAAGCTTGGCGATACGGATACGTAGATCTCCTACCATTGTAACCGACTCTGTGTAACCCTAGCCTTCTCTGGTGTCTATATAAACCGGAGGGCTTTAATCCGTAGGACACAACATACATTACAACAATCATACCATAGGCTAGCTTTAGGGTTTAGCCTCCTTGATCTCGTGGTAGATCCACTCTTGTACTACCCATATCATCAATATTAATCAAGCAGGACGTAGGGTTTTACCTCATCGAGAGGGCCCGAACCTGGGTAAAACATCGTGTCCCTTGTCTCCTGTTACCATCCGCCTAGACGCACAGTTCGGGACCCCCTACCCGAGATCCGCCGGTTATGACACCGACATTGCTGCTTTCATTGAGAGTTCCTCTGTGTCGTCACCGATTGGCTCGATGGCATCTTCAACCAACAACGCTGTCCAGGGTGAGACTTTTCTCCCCGGACAGATCTTCGTATTCGGCGGCTTCGCACTGCGGTCTAATTCACTTGGCCATCTGGAGCAGATCGAAAGCTACGCCCCTGGCCATCAGGTCAGATTCGGAAGCCTAAACTTCACGGCCAACGTCCGCGGAGACTTGATCTTTGACGGGCACGAGCCACAGCCAAGCGCGCCGCACTGTTACGATGGGCACGATCTCGCTCTGCCGCCGAACAGTGCCTTGGTGGCCGCGCAAGAATCCGCTCCGGCCCTTAGACCGGAGCCGATCGCCCAGATCGAGGACCGGTGGTTGGACACCACCTCGGGGGCTCCAACTCCCATGGCGATGGAGCCGAACACCACCCTTGTCCCTCGCGAAGCTCGTGACTCCGAGGTGCCGGACTCCTTGCCGGACTCCGGACCTCACGCGCCCCTGCCAATCGAATCTGATTGGGCGCCGGTTATGGAATTCACCGCCACGGACACCCTCCAACACTCGCCCTTTGGCGACGTCCTAAATTCGCTAAAGCATCTCTCGCTATCCGGATAGTCCTGGCCGGACTATGGCCAGGATGGTTGGGATACGGACGGAGAAGAAATTCAGAGCCTACCCACCACCCACTTTGTAGCCACTGTTGACGATTTAACCGACATGCTAAACTATGACTCCGAAGACATTGACGGTATGGACGACGATGCCGGAGATAAACAGGAAACAGCGCCTATAAGGCAAGGGAAGACCACCTCGTCATACGACGTATACATGGTGGATACCCCAAAAGGAAGCGATAACGAGGACCAACGGGGCGCGGCGGAAGATAATTCCGCCGACAAACAACCAAAACGGCGACGCAAATGCCGCACTAAGTCCCGCCTCGACAACAACAGCGCTCCTAATGACCCAGCAATACAGCAGGGCAAACTGGCGGACGATGAACACGCAGCCAAGCAACCGTCCGAACAAGACAAGTCGGATAATCAATCCAGGCCCGGCGAAAACAACAGTCCAGGCGACCTCACGCCGGACATGCCGCCGGATAATAAAAACCTTCGGAGAAGACTCGTCGCCACCGCAAGAAGTTTGAAAAAGGAAAAACGGAAGCTCAAAACAGCGGAAGATACACTCAGAATGAGGTGGAGCCAAGTGCTCAAAACCGCAGACAAATACCGCAATGGCCATCAATCAAAGAGCTACCCGAAGCGCAAGCTACTGCTAGAATTAGACGAGGAGGCCATAGAGCCCCCACAGTCAATAAACAAAGAGGCCGCCTGGTTGGATAGACGGCCAGATAATAGGCCAAAATCTGAAAACGGCGCCGCACATAAGCCGACTAGCGACCCTGGAAAGACAGATGGCCATGCCAGGTCCATTTACGGGCCAAAGAAGAGGGCCCCAGGAAACAACGCAACACGACAAGTTTGCGAAGACAGCGGAGCACCCAAATACAGGGGCGCCGCACACCCACTATGTTTCACCAACGAGGTGCTGGATCATGAATTCCCAGCAGGATTTAAACCTATGAACATAGAGGCCTACGACGGGACAACAGACCGTGGAGTCTGGATAGAAGATTATATACTACACATACACATGGCTAGAGGAGACGATCTCCATGCCATAAAATACCTACCCCTCAAGCTCAAAGGGCCAGCTCGTCATTGCCTCAAAGGCCTCCCAGAAAACACTGTTGGAAGTTGGGAAGAGCTCGAGGACGCGTTTAGAGCAAATTTTCAAGGGACTTATGTCCGCCCCCCGGATGCAGATGATCTAAGTCATATAACTCAACAGCCCGGAGAGTCAGCGCGCAAATTCTGGAATAGGTTCCTCACCAAAAAGAACCAAATAGTCGACTGTCCGGACGCCGAAGCCTTAGCAGCTTTTAAACACAACGTCCGAGACGAATGGCTCGCCAGACACCTCGGCCAAGAGAAGCCGAGGACAATGTCCGCGCTAACAAGCCTCATGACCCGCTTCTGTGCGGGAGAAGATAGCTGGCTAGCAAGATGCAGCACCAGCGACCCAAGTACATCCGAGATCAGAGATGGAAACGGAAAATCACGGCGCAGAAAAGAGCAGCGCCGGAATAAAGAGAAAAGCCCAAAGAGCACGACAGTCAACGCTGGATTCAAAAGCTCGCGGCCAAACAACAAAACACCGCCTCTTAAGGATGACAGCAATGAGCTATCCAACTTAAACAAGATTTTGGGTCGGATATGTCAAATCCACAGTACCCCCGGAAGGCCTGCAAACCACACCCATCGAGATTGTTGGGTTTTCAAACAGTCCGGCCGACTAAACGCCGAACACAAGGGGCTCGACGCGTCAAGCGAAGATGACAAACCCCACCAGCAGAGCACCGGAAAACAAAAGAATTTCCCACAAGAGGTCAAAACAGTAAATTCACTTCATGTGATAATAAGGAAAAATAGTGCGGCACCCGTTAAAATGGGTCTCGCACGGTCCAACCCAGCAGAACATAGAGATTGGATATCAAAACCAATCACTTTCGACCACCTGGATTATTCCAGAAGCGTTCAAAATGCAGGATGGACTGCCCTGATATTGGATCCCATAATCGATGGACTACAATTTAAACAAGTCCTGATGGACGGAGGCAGCGACATAAACCTGCTGTATTCAAGCACAATCCGCAAGTTGGGAATAGACCTTACTAAAATTCGACACAGCCGCACTTCCTTTAAAGGAGTGACGCCAGGCCCTTACGCCAAGTGCACAGGCTCCCTATCACTAGAAGTTATGTTCGGATTGCCGAACAACTTTCGACGCGAAAAACTAATCTTTCATATCGTCCCATTTAAAAGTAGCTATCAAGCACTCTTGGGACGAGAAGCTTTTGTCCGCTTCAACGCCATACCACATTACGCATCTCTTACACTTAAGATGCCCGGTCCACGTGGCATCATTTCAGTGCGAGGGTCATTTAAAGACCCTGGACACGGTTAGACGAGTCCGGCATAAATAAGCTAGGGGCTCCCTAGCCACACACCCCTTCACAAGGGGCTGCGCGCAAAAGCAACAGCGAGCTCACACAGACTCCGCTTTACTTACTTATATTTCTTCCTTTGTAAATATTTTTTGCACAAGTTCCTTACAAACTAAGTTCCTCTCTTTTTACAGATGAACAACGTGCACACCCGTCCAGGATAATGGCACAACGGAGACACAGGCGCAGACGTGCAGTAGGGACCCGTCGTGAGGATTCTTTTCAGATTAAGACCCTGCGTAAACCTTTTTTACTGTCTCTTGTTGTTATAATCCCCTGGTTTCTCACTATAACCAAAGCGGAGCCTGACGTTTTGGCATCAGCCGCATCAGAAGACCATGCCCGTACCTGGACACTAGGGGCTCAGGGCATTGTTCTGCCCATTATTACAAAGACCGAACACCTTAGGGAGTGTTCGGCGTCTCGAGTTAGGCCTTATATGCATCAGCTCCGAATCATGTCTTTGGTCAAATGTTGGGTTTGCCCGGCTCCTTTGTTTTGCTGCCTTACATTCCGTATCATCGGCTAACGCGGCACGAGGAGAACTACTGCGATTGTGCCCAGTTCGGCTGGGCGAGCACCTTAGTAGAGAAAGCCGAAAACTGACTGTCATGATACAGCGAGAGACTGGTCAACCACTCGATCGACTACCGGAATGTTTAGAATTCCCCGCTTTGACGAAGGACCATTTCCCGGTTAGGCACACACGCGCCCCGAATTCGGAAAAGTGCGGTGCCCCAAGGGGCTATATCGTAGCCCCACCCTCGAACTCCACTGGCTAAGTGAAAGTGATAAAGCATCATAGTCCGGATTGCCTCGTTTGCTACGCTACCACCTCCTTAACAGGACCGAGACATCGGATTAAGTGTGAAAACATGCTATTTTTTCGAACACCCCCGCACTTTGTGCATGGGGGCTGAAGCCGAAGACTGCAATCTTTCAGGTTATACAAATGTATACATAAACGGCAGCATAGGAGATATTTTAATACTTGGGACACACAAGTATAAAAAGTGGTTACATCATAATCATTGTCTTACAAGATAAAAACGTTCATTTGAACGTAACATTTTTTGAGCACTGTAACTCTATTACACGAGCGCCACGCATAACTTCCCCAAAATAGTGCTCGGCGGGTAACCGGCTTTCGTCCGAACCCTGGGCGGCAATAGCGGTGGCATCCATCTCTGTCCAATGTGTCTTCACATGGGCAAGGGCCATCCGCGCGCCTTCTATGCAGGCCGACCGCTTCATCTCCTTGATATGCGGCACCGCTCCAAGAAATTGCTGCAATAAGCCGAAATAGCTCGTCGCCTTGGGCCTCTCTGGCCAGACATGAGCCACGATGTCAGTCATGGCAAGTCCGGACAATCTATTTAGCTCAGCCCATTCGGCGAACCGATCGGTCAACGGAAGTGAACGATCCGGACTATGGAATTGAGACCAAAATAGCTCTTCTGTCTTGTGATCCTTCTGGCTTCGGAAGTGCTCAACGACATCAGCCACACTTGCCGCTAAGTCCATATATGGATCCTCCGGACCCCACAGCTGGCCAAGTTGGGCATACTTTTGATCCATAAACCGGCGACGCAGCAGAAACGGCTTGCCAGCCACAATATCTCCGGCCTGGCGCAGCTCCTCCTTCATAGCCCGCATTGCAGAACGGGCATCTTTGGCCTTGGCGGTGGCCTTCCCCAGGTTTTCCCGCTTCGATAAGCGCTCCTTTTCAAGAGCCTCATGGTGATTGGCAGCATCTTTTAATTTCATGGCCAATTCGGCCATCTTTTCCCTGCTTAGGCAGTGTGCAGCCTTTTCGGCTTTCAACTCCTCGGCCGCCCTCGAGGCAGCCGCATCACTCCTTCGGGCTTGCTCCTTAGCTTGAGCAAGTTCGGCCCGAAGGCTCTCCACAGCAGCAGCACCGTCTGTATCACAGCATATATATTATAAGAGGCGGGCTTTGGCTCCCTCAAATAAGAGACTACGGAGAATTCTTTTACCTTGCGACTCGTCAAGTCGCCGGTTGATAAGCGCGATGTCCGCATCCGCCACATCAAGTTGCCGCATTAACTCGACAACTCCACTAGTCCGGCTAGCCCCCGGACTATCTGCCACCTACATAGGAAGGACAACATTCAATACCTGCGATTTTGATCCTTGGCACGCTGTCGCTTTCAACAACCTGCCGAGTCTCAGGGGCTACTATCTATACAGGGCGCACTTCTATGTGAAAAACTGTCAAAAAGGTGCGTCATTCTTGTGTACCTCAAATCCCGCCAGCAAACTCCTGGCGGCATTATGCAATCTGCTTTCGGCGGATGAAATCCTTCTGATCACCATACTCATCAAAGCACGGTGATCTTCTGAGATGGACGCCCTCTCAAGCAGACTCTTCAGCTCCCCCGGCCGGACACTAGTCGGCGCCGAACTCTCCGGCTCCACCGGGCTCTGGGTTACCCTCCGTGACGATACTTTAGGCTCGTCTGCCCTGTCCGGCGACGCAGCAGACGGAGGCGTCTCGCTCTCCATCATCTCCGGACGAAGATCCCCCGAAGACGAACTCATCTGAGAAGTCCGCAAATCCGAACTATAAAGTAAAGTTTCGGTTATCCACAGAAGCACAAATGAAGGTATTTTCTTATTAATGAACTCCCCTTTCCCTACTCAGGGCTCACTGGAGGGCCGATCCTTTAGAGACGATTGTACGTCCGGGTTCTCCCTGGACGCAGGACCCTCCGGTGAAGATTTCTTCCCCCGCTTAGAGGCTTTGGCCTCCAGGTCTTCGGAGGCGGTCCTCTTCTCCCCCTGGAAGGAGGGATTGTCGATCCCCCCCTCTTCAGGCGCCCCCTTGGGCGAAGTATTAACTCTTCTATTTTCCCCATCGCCCCTTTCTTCGGGCGCGACCTCCAACATTCTGACCAGCACAGGCTCCAGTGTGGTCTCCGGGAGGGGGGCCGGACACCTTATCAGCTTTGATCGCGCTACCCACTCCTGATGAAGAGTAAGGGGTCAGGAGGCGAATTCTAGAAAAGCAAATAAACAGAACGTCCGGACTCTGAGCTACTTACCTGAGTATCCGGGCGATTGCAGTTTAAGCCTGCATCCTCGGTCAATTCCGGACACGCCACCTGCGGTCCAAAGAACAACTTGTACATCTCCACGGGTGTTGTACCCATGAAGTGTTGGAGAATTCATGGTCCCTCCGGATTGAACTCCCATAACCGGGGAGGACGGCGTTTGCAGGGCAGAAGACGCCTGATTAGCATAACCTGCATCACCACAACCAGATTGATCTCCCTCGCCTGGAGGTCTCGAATCCGGCCCTGCAATGAGGGCACGTCTTCGGACGGCCCCCAATTGAGCCCTTGGTTGACCCACGACATTAGTCGGCGTGGAGGTCCCGGGCGGAATGAAGACGGTGGCTTTTGCTTGCTGCCCTTCGGAGCGGTGATATAGAACCACTCCTGCTGCCACAGTCCGAGCTCCTCTTGGAAGGAACCCTCGGGCCACGGGGCATCGGCCCTTCTACTTATGGCCGCCCCGCCGCACTCCGCTTGACGCCCCCCGATCATCTTCGGCTCCACATTGAAGGTCTTTAGCCACAGGCCGAAGTGGGGGGTGACGCGGAGGAAGGCTTCGCAGACGATAATGAACGCGGAGATATGGAGGATGGACTCCGAAGCCAAGTCGTGAAAATCCAGCCCATAGTAGAACATGAGCCCTCTCACGAAGGGGTCCGTCGGGAAGCCTAAACCCCGATGGAGGTGGGATACGAATACGACGTACTCACCGGGCTCAGGAGTGGGCACGGCCTGCCCTTGGGCGGGCAACCTGTGCAAAATTTCATAGGACAGGTACTTGGCCTCACGCAGCTTTAGCACGTCCTCCTCCGTAACGGAGGAGGGCATCCACCGACCCTGGAGGTCGGAGCCAGACATGGTTGAAGATCCGAAGCGCTCGAATATGGGGCTCTGGGTGTTGGAACTAGGAGCAAGGAGGAGATTCGATGCGAGATTGAAGAAAAGAAACAAGCCTTGGTCCTCTTATAAAGGGGAAAAATACCTAGAGCCGTCTCCGTGACCGTTCGGGATTCACCTTCGATAGAGGAGGCGTGGCGACGGGCGCGGTTGAGTTACCCACGTCCATATTGATGAGAATCCCGGAATAAGGGGAACACGATCTCTGCTTCGACAGGACGTGCCAAGGAAACCGCTTCGCTAAACATGCTGATGTGGTATAATAAAAAACGATTCAAATAAAGGCTTGGTAGCGGTGTGATGTCATGCCGCATAATACGTCAGCAGATTGGACTTGTGTACATTTTATTCTCTCTACGGTGGAATGTGGAATTTATTTTGCAGAGCCGGACACTATCCTGGTGTTCATGATATTCTCTGGATTATTCAAGGGATGAACCCGCCTTGCAATGCCGAACATTATGCGCGCCGGACTTATCGTCATTGAAGCCTAGTTCAGGGGCTACTGAGGGAGTCCTGGACTAAGGGGTGTCCGGACAGCCGGACTATCATCGTTCGCCGGACTTCAAGACTACGAAGATACAAGATTGAAGACTCCGTCCGGTGTCCGGATGGAGCTTTCCTTGGCGTGGAAGGCAAGCTTGGCGATACGGATACGTAGATCTCCTACCATTGTAACCGACTCTGTGTAACCCTAGCCTTCTCCGGTGTCTATATAAACCGGAGGGCTTTAGTCCGTAGGACACAACATACATTACAACAATCATACCATAAGCTAGCTTTAGGGTTTAGCCTCCTTGATCTCGTGGTCGATCCACTCTTGTACTACCCATATCATCAATATTAATCAAGTAGGACATAGGGTTTTACCTCCATCGAGAGGGCCCGAACCTAGGTAAAACATCGTGTCCCTTGTCTCCTGTTACCATCCGCCTAGACGCACAGTTCGGGACCCCCTAATCGAGATCTGCCGGTTTTGACACCGACACCCGCCCTTGGTGTTCGTAGATCAGTTTTGCCAGTTAGGGTTTGTGTGGTGGGTTTCGATGATCTCGGGTAGCTCCTCACTTGGATGAGGAGTGGGGAAAGAAGATTGTGGGAGAGATCGGTGAAGAAGTGGAACTAAAGGATACTATAACCAAAGCTTACAATGGGGGGGATGAGGCTGATATTGATCCGGGTGATGAAGCAACTTTGCCGCAGCAAGAAGCCTAGTGAGCGGTTGACTTGGCGGAAGGTCGTTGTCGGTGTCAAAACCGGCGGATCTCGGGTAGGGGGTCCCGAACTGTGCGTCTAGGCGGATGGTAACAGGAGACAAGGGACACGATGTTTTTACCCAGGTTCGGGACCTCTCGATGGAGGTAAAACACTACTCCTGCTTGATTGATATTGATGATATGGGTAGTACAAGGGTGGATCTACCACGAGATCAAGGAGGCTAAACCCTAGAAGCTAGCCTATGGTATGATTGTTGTAATGGTTGTTGTGTCCTACGGACTAAAACCCTCCGGTTTATATAGACATCGGGGAGGGCTAGGGTTACACAGAGTCGGTTACAATGGTAGGAGATCTACATATCCGTATTGCCAAGCTTGTATTCCACGCCAAGGAAAGTCCCATCCGGACACGGGACAAAGTCTTCAATCTTGTATCTTCATAGTCTTGGAGTCCGGCTGACGATGATAGTCCGGCTGTCCGGACACCCCCTAGTCCAGGACTCCCTCAGTAGCCCCTGAACCAGGCTTCAACGATGATGAGTCCGGCACGCATAATGTTCGGCATTGCAAGGCGGGTTCCTCCTCCGAATAATTCATAGAAGATTGTGAACACCAGGATAGTGTCCGGCTCTGCAAAATAATTTCCACATTCCACCGCAGAGAGAATAATATGTACACAAGTTCAATCTGCTGACGTATTTTGTGGCATGACATCACGCCACTACCAAGCCTTTACTGGAATCGTTTGTTATTATACCACCTCGGCGCGTTTAGCGAAGCGGTTTCCTTGGCACGTCTTGTCGAAGCAGAGATCATGTTCCCCTTATTCCGGGATTCCCATCAATACGGACGTGGGTAACCCAACCGCGCCCGTCGCCACGCCCCCTCTATCGAAGGCGAGTCCCGAACGGTCACGGAGACGGCTCTTGGTATTCTCCCTCTTTATAATGGGACCAAGGCTCGTTTCTTTTCTTCAATCCTCCATCGAGTCTTCTCCTTGCCCCAAGTTCCAACACCCAGAGCCCCAGATTCGAGCGCTTCGGACCTTCAACAATGTCCGGCTCCAACCTTCAGGGCCGGTGGATGCCCTCCTCCGTCACGGAGGAGGACGTGCTAAAGCTGCAAGAGGCCAAGTACCTGTCTTACGAGATTTCGCACAGGTTGCCCGCCGAAGGGCAGGCCATCCCCACCCCCCGAGCCCGGCGAGTACGTCGTTTTTGTATCCAACCTCCGTCGGGGTTTAGGCTTCCCGATGGATCCTTTTGTGAGAGGGCTCATGTTTTACTATGGGTTGGAATTCCACGACCTGGCTCCGGAGTCCATCCTCCATATTTCTTCATTCATTGTTGTCTGTGAAGCCTTCCTCCGCATCACCCCTCACTTCGGCCTGTGGCTGAAGACCTTTAATGTGGAGCCGAAGATGATCAAGGGGCGTCAAGCAGAGTGCGGCAGGGCGGCCGTAAGCAGGAGGGTCGATGCCCCGTGGCCCGAGGGCTCCTTCCAAGAGGAGCTCGGCTTGTGGCAACAGGAGTGGTTTTATATTACCGCTCCCAGGGGCAGCAGGCAGAAGCCGCCGCCCGTATTCCGCTCGGGACCTCCACGACGATTGATGTCGTGGGTCACCCAAGGGCTCAACTGGGGCCGTCAAGGGACGTGCCCCTATTGCAGGGCCGGATTCGAGACCTCCAAGCGATGGAGATCGATCTGGTCGTGGTGATGCAAGTCATGCTGATTAGGCGTCTCCTGCCCTGCAAACGCCGCCCTCTCTTGCTATGGGAGTTTAATCCGGGGGGACCACGGATTCTCCAACACTTCATGGGTACGACACCCATGGAGATGTACAAATTGTTCTTTGGATCACGGGAGGTGTGTCCGGAATTGACCGAGGACGCCGGCCTAAGCTGCAATCGCCCGAATACTCAAGTAAGTAGCTCTGTGTTCGTACCTACCGTTTGTTTGCCTTTCTACAGTTCGCCTTTTAACCCATTGTCCTTTAACAGGAGTGGATAGCGCAAGCAAAGCTGATGTGGTGTCCGGCCCCCCTTCCAGAGACCGCGCCAGATCCCATGCTGGTCAGGATGCTAGAGGTTGCGCCTTCGGAAGAAGGCGAAGGGGAAAATAGAGGAGCTACCGCCTCGCCCAAGCAGGCTCTTGAAAAAGGGGGGATCGAGACTCCCTCCCTCCAAGGGGAGAAGAGGACCGCCTCCAAAGACCCGGAGGCCAAAGCCCCTAAGCGGGGGAAGAAATCTTCACCGGAGGGTCCTGCGTCCGGGGAGGCCCCGGCCGCACAGTCTCCCCTAAAGAATCAGCCCTCCAGCGAGCCGTAAGTAGAAAAAAGGGAGTTTGGTAATAAGGGACATCCCTATTTGTGCTTCTGAAGATAACTGAAGTTTTTACCTTGTAGTTCGGATCTCCGACCTTCTCAGATGAGCTCGTCTTCGGGGGACCTTTGTCCGGAGATGGTGGAGAGCGAGACGCCTCCGTCCGCTGCACCGTCGGATAGGGCGGACGAGCCTGAAGTGTCATCACGGAGGGTATCCCCGAGCCCGGCAGAGCCGAAGAGTTCGGCGCCGACTAGTGTTTGGCCGGGGGAGCTGAAGGATCTGCTTGAGAGGGCGTCCATCTCAGAAAATCACCATGCTTTGATGAGTATGGTGATTGGAAGAATTTCGTCCGCCGAAAGTGGATTGCATAATGCCATGAGGAGTTTGCTGGCGGGGTTTGAGGTACGTAAAAATGGCACACCCTGTTAACAGTTTTGCACATAAAGTGTGCGCTGTATAGATAGTAGGCCCTGAGACTCAGTAGGTTGTCGAAAGCGACAGCGTGCCGAGGATCAAAAATAGCAGGTGTTAACTTTCGCCTTTCCTACGCAGGTGGCGGATAGTCCGGGGGCCAGCCGGACTGATAGAGTTGCTGAACTAAAGCGGCAACTCGACGTTGCGGATGCGGACATCGCGCTAGTCAACAAGCGACTTTACGAGTCGCAAGGTAAGTTTTTTCTCCGTGGTCACCTAGTAAGGGAGCCGAAGCCCACCTCTTAGAATATGTGTGCTTGACGCAGATGGTGCCGCTGCTGTGGAGAGCCTTCGGGCAGAACTTGCTCAAGCCAAGGAGCAAGCCAGAAGGAGTGATGCAGCTGCCTCGAAGGCGGCCGAGGAGTTAAAAGCCGAAAGGGCTACACACTGCCGAAGCAGGGAGGAGATGGCCGAAATGACCGTGAAGTTAAAAGATGCTACCGACCGCAAGGAGGTTCTTGAAAAGGAGCGCCTAGCGGAGCGAGAAGACCTGGGAAAGGCCACCGCCGAAGCCAAGGATGCCCGTTCTGCAATGCGGGCTATAAAGGAGGAGCTGCGCCAGGCCGGAGATATTGTGGCTGGCAAGCCCTTTCTGCTTCACTGAAAGTTTACGGATCCCAGTATGCTCAGCTTGGCCTGTTGTGGGGTCCGGAGGATCCTTATATGGACTTAGCAGTGAGTGCGGCGGATGCCATTGTGCACTTCCGAAGCCAGAAGGATCACAAGACGGAAGAGCTGTTTTGGTCTCAATTCCATAGTCCAGAGCGTTCACTTCCGCTGACCGACCGGTTAGCCGAGTGGGCTGAGCTGAATAGGTTGTCCGGGCTTGCCATGACGGATATCGTGACTCATGTCTGGCCGGATAGGCCTAAGCCGAAGAGCTATTCTGGCTTATTGCAGTAATTTCTTGGGGCGGTGCCGCATATTAAGGCGATGAAGCGGTCGGCCTGCATAGAGGGTGCACGGATGGCCCTCGCCCGTGTGAAGACACATTGGACAGAGATGGATGCCACCGCTGTTGCGACCCAGGGTTCGGACGAGAGCCGGTTACCCGCCGAGCACTATTTTGGGGAAGTTTTGCGTGGTGCTCGTGTAATAGAGTCGCAGTGCTCAAAAATGCCACGTTCAAATGAATGTTTTATTTTGTAAAATGATGTTTATGATGTCGGCGCTTTTTGTACTTGTGCGTTCAAGTATTGAAATATCTCCTGTGTGGCCGTTTATGTATACGTGTGTATAACCTGAAAGATGGCAGTTGTCGGCTTCAGCCCCCACGCACAAGGTGCGGGGGTGTTCGCAAAAATGGCGCATTTTCACACTTAATCCGACGGCTCGGTCCTGTGAAGGAGGTGGTAGCATAGCAAACGAGGCAACCAGACTATAATGCTTTATCACTTTCACTTAGCCATGGGAGTTCGAGGGTGGGGCTACGATATAGCCCCTGGGGGCACCGCGCTCTCTGAATTCGGGGCGCGTATGTGCCTGACCGGGAAACGGTCCTTCGTCAAAGCGGAGGAATTCTAAACATTCCGGTGGTCGATCGAGTGGTTGACCAGTCTCTCGCTGTATCATGACAGTCAGTTTTCGGCTTTCTCTACTGAGGTGCTCGCCCAGCCGAACTGGGGCACAATCGCAGTAGTTCTCCTGGTGTCGCATTAGCCAATGATACGGAACGTAAGGCAGCAAAACACATGAGTTGGGCAAACCCAATATTTGACCAAAGACATGATTCGGAGCTGATGCATATAAGGCCTAACTCGAGACGCCGAACACTCCCTAAGGTGTTCTGTCTATATAATAACGGGCAGAACAATGCCCTAAGCCCATAGTGTCCAGGTACGGGCAAGGTCCTTTGACGTGGCCGATGCCAAAACGTCAGTCTCCTCTCTGGTTATAATGAGAAACCAGGGGATTATAGCAACAAGAGACAGTAAAAAAGGTTTACGCAGGGTCTTAATCTGAAAAGAATCCTTGCAACGGATCCCTACTGCACGTCTGTGCCTGTGTCTCCGTTGTGCCGTTATCCTGGACGGGTGTGCACGTTGTTCATCTGTAAAAAGAGAGGAACTTAGTTTGAAATGAAATCATGCGAAAAGTGCATAAAAAATTGAAATATTAATGAATGAATAAAGCTGAGCCTATATTAGCTTATTATTGCTTGTACGCACAGCCCCTTGTGGAGGGGTGTGCGGCTAGGGAGCCCCTAGCTTATTTATGCCGGACTCGTCTAGCCGTGTCTGGGGTCTTTGAATGACCTTTTAATAAAATGATGCCGCGTGGACCGGGCATTTTAAGTGTAAGAGACGCGTAATGTCGTATTGCATTAAAGCGGACAAAAGCTTCACGTGCCAATAGTGCTTGATAGCTACTTTTGAATGGGGCGACATGAAAGATTAGCTTTTCGCGTCGGAAGTTGTCAGGTGACCCGAACACAACTTCTAGTAATAAGGAGCCTGTGCACTTGGCGTAAGGGCCTGGCGTCACTCCTTTAAAGGAAGTGCGGCTATGTCGAATTTTAGTAAGGTCTATCCCCAACTCGCGGATTCTGTTCGGATATAGCAGGTTTAAATCGCTGCCGCCGTCCATCAGGACTTGTGTAAATTGTAGTCCGTCGATTATAGGATCCAATATCAGAGCAGTCCATCCTGCGTTTCGAATGCTTCTGGAATAGTCCAGGTGGTCGAAAGTAATTGGTTTTAACATCCAATCTTGGTGTTCCGCTAGGGTGGACCATGCGACACGTGCTTTGGCAGGTGCCGCACTGTTGTTCTACACTATCACATGAAGTGAGTTTACTGTTCTGACTTCTTGTGGGAAAGTCTTTTGTTTTCCGGCGCTCTGCTGGTGGGGTTCGTCATCATCTTCGCTTGGCGCATAGAGCCCCTTGTTTTCGGCATTGAGTCGGCCGGACTGTTTGAAAACCCAACAATCTCGGTGGGTGTGGTTTGCAGGCCTTCCGGAAGTACTGTGGATTTGACATATCTGATCCAAAATTTTGTTTAAGTTTGATAGCTCATCACTGTTGTCCTTAAGAGGCAGTGTTTTCTTGTTCGGCCGCGAGCTTTTGAATCCAGCATTGACCGCCGTGTTCTTTGGGTTTTTTTCTTTATTCCGGCGCTGATCCTTTCTGCGCCGTGATTTTCCGTTTCCATCCCTGATCTCGGATGTACTCGGGTCGCTGGTGCTGCATCTTGCTAGCCAGCTGTCTTCCCCCGCGCAAAAGCGGGTCATGAGGCTTGTTAGCGCGGCCATTGTTCTCGGCTTCTCTTGGCCGAGGTGTCTGGCGAGCCATTCGTCTCGGACATTATTTTTAAAAGCTACTAAGGATTCGGCGTCCGGACAGTCGACTATTTGGTTCTTTTTGGTGAGGAACCTGTTCCAGAATTTGCGCACTGACTCTCCGGGCTGTTGAGTTATATGACTTAGATCGTCTGCATCCGGAGGGCGGACGTAAGTCCCTTGAAAATTTGCTCTAAACGCATCCTCGAGCTCTTCCCAACTTCCAACGGTGTTTTCTGGGAGGCTTTTGAGCCAATGCCGAGCTGGCCCTTTGAGCTTGAGGGGTAGATATTTTATGGCGTGGAGATCATCTCCTCTAGCCATGTGTATGTGTAGTATGTAATCCTCAATCCAGACTCCAGGGTCTGTTGTTCCGCCGTATGCCTCTATGTTTACGGGTCTGAATCCCGCTGGAAATGCATGATCCAGCACCTCATCGGTGAAACATAGTGGGTGTGCGGCTCCCCTGTATTTAGGCGTGCCGTTATCTTCGAACATGCGGCGTGTTGTGTTGCTTCCTGGGGCCCTCTTTTTTGGCCCATAAATGGACCTGACCGGGCCATCTGTTTTATGAGGGTCATGTGTCGTCTTGTGTGCGGCGCCGCTTGTCTCTTTTGGCCTGTCATCTGGTCGTCTATCCGGCCAGGCGGCCTCTTTGCTTTTTGACTGTGGGGGCTCTATGGCCTCCTCGTCGAATTCAGGCAGCAGCTTGCGCTTCGGGTAGCTCTTTATTTGGTGGCCATTCCCATATTTGTCCGCGGTCATGAGTACTTTGCTCCACCTCATTCTGAGTATGTCTTCCGCTGTTTTGAGCTTCCGTTTTTCCTTCTTCAGACTTCTTGCAGTGGCGACGAGTCTTTTGTGAAGGTTCTTATGCTCCGGTGGTGTGTCCGGCGTGAGGTTGTCTAGACTGTTGGTTTCGCCGGGCATGGATTGATTATCCGATTTGTCCTGCTCGGACGGTTGCTTGGTTGCATGTTCGTCGTCCACTAGTTTTCCCTCCCCTATTGCTGGGTCATTAGGAATGATGTTTTTGTCGAAGCGGGACTTAGGGCGGCGTCTGTGTCACCGTTTTGGTTGTTTGTCGGCGGGATTATCCTTTGCCGCGCCCCTTTGTTCCTCGTTATCTCTTCCTTTTGGGGTGTCCACCATATATACGTCATGGGTTGGAGTGGCCTTCCAGTGCTCGGTAAGCGCTGGTTCTTGATCGTCTCCGGCATCGTCGTCCATACTGTCGATGTCTTCGGAGTCGTAGTCTAGCATGTCGGTTAGATCATCGACAGTGGCTACAAAGTGGGTGGTGGGTGGGCTTTGAATCTCTTCGTTGTCCGCATCCCAACCATTCTGGCCGCAGTCTGGCCAGGGCTCTCCTGATAGCGAGAGATGCTTTAGCAAATTTAGGATGTCGCCAAAGGGTGAGTGTTGAAAGATGTCCGCGTCGATGAACTCCATGATCGGCGCCCAATCGGATTCGATTGGCAAGGGCGCAGGAGGTTCAGAGTCCGGCAAGGAGTCCGGCGCCTCGGAGTCACAAGCTTTATAAGGGACAAGGTCGGTATTCAGCTCCATTGCCGTAGAAGTCGCAGCCCCCGAGGCGGTGTCCAACCACCTGTCCTCGATCTGCGCGGTCTGCTCTGGACTATGGGTTAGAGCGGACTCGGGTGCGGCCACCAGGGCATTGTCCGGCGGCAGAGTTAAATCATGCCCATCGTGACAGCGCGGCACGCTCGGCTGTGGCTCGAATCTGTCGAAGATCAAGTCTCCACGGATGTCGGCCGTGAAGTTTAGGCTTCCAAACCTGACCTGATGGCCAGGGGCGTAGCTTTCGATCTGCTCCAGATGGCCAAGTGAATTGGCCCGCAGTGCAAAGCCGCCGAACACGAAGATCTGTTCGGGGAGGAAAGTCTGACCCTGGACGGTGTTGTTGTTGATTGAAGAAGCCATCAAGCCTGTCGGTGACGACACAGAGGAACTCTCAATGAAAGCACTAATGTCGGTGTCAAAACCGGCGGATCTCGGGTAGGGGGTCCCGAACTGTGCGTCTAGGCGGATGGTAACAGGAGACAAGGGACACGATGTTTTTACCCAGGTTCGGGCCCTCTCGATGGAGGTAAAACCCTACTCCTTCTTGATTGATATTGATGATATGGGTAGTACAAGAGTGGATCTACCATGAGATCAAGGAGGCAAAACCCTAGAAGCTAGCCTATGGTATGATTGTTGTAATGGTTGTTGTGTCCTACGGACTAAAACCCTCCGGTTTATATAGACACCGGGGAGGGCTAGGCTTACACAGAGTCGGTTACAATGGTAGGAGATCTACATAACCGTATTGCCAAGCTTGCCTTCCACGCCAAGGAAAGTCCCATCCGGACACGGGACGAAGTCTTCAATCTTGTATCTTCATAGTCTTGGAGTCCGGCTGACGATGATAGTCCGTCTGTCCGGACAGCCCCTAGTCCAGGACTCCCTCAGTCGTTCTACCTTTCCCTGTGCCAACAAAGCAGGCATACTTGATTGACTCTTTGGGGCTCGTGAGAGACATTCATATTACTGCGTTCTGTGATCGTAGATCATCAGGATTCATCATTGTATATTCAAGATCTGAAAGTGTGGCCAATGGATTTGAAGGCATGGAAAGAGGCCGCCCTCGTGCAAGACTTCTTTATTCTCCCGATTTCCCTCCTCCAGTTGGATTGACATGAAAGTCCAGTGATAATGTTGAAGTACTTTGAAGAGTCCATTTCAGCCCCCGCTTTATCATAGGAAGAAGAAGAGTAATCTAGTTTAGGGGTAAGTGCCCTTTTGTTGCCAATATCTAGAGTCCTGTTGTGTCGATAGAGCTCGGAAAACTCCTCTTTTAGTGATGGATTCTAGTAGCCCTATGCCTAGATTGCACAAGAACTACTCCGCTTCTATATTGAAAAACACTGTGTTTGAGCTTCTAAAAAGAAATGAAGTTATTACCTGATCCAAGCAGATAAGATGCTCACGGCCTGTCCTGAGCACTACGGAGATATTTCTTGATCCACATGAGAGTCAGCTCCCTACACCTACACCGGATTATGTCAATGAGAGCTTTCCAATAGAGATACTTCTGACATAGAGGCACCGGAGTTGGCCAACTCAAATTGCACTGACAGCGAACCCTTGGTAGATGATTCAGAGCAAGATCAGATTCTTGATGATTTTTCCCTTTGTTTGATCGAGCGATGCCGAATCTTTATAGCGCATTTCCACCTATCCATGCTTTACGACTTGTCACCATGAAGCACATGCCTGTGAAACCTTCTTATTCTACAGAATAAATAATAAAGTACTTAGAATGAATGGACTAAAGATCCACTTTTCAAAAGGGACGGCTCCGCCTACATGTAAAGATCTTTCAAGCGAAAATAATGGGTAGCCATGAGAAATCTCGAACGGCGACTCTGATACCATGATATCATTGGTCGAAGAATTCCTTGCCTCGCGGGACACGTAAAGAGACCTACCCACCACCCTTGTGCGTGCGAACCTAAAAAGAGATGCTGATGCCAGCTACACCGCACTTTCTTTTCGACCGACCTGACGTTCCGAGGAGATGAAGGAATGGTTGTATGCATGCGCCGGACGCCTGCCAAAAAGTAAAAGAAACCATGGATGGGGAGAAAGAAATCCCTACTTACTTGACAGGTTTCCGGGTCTCAGAAACATAGAAAGGATTTCACAAATAGGATAAATGTCCAGTGAGGACATCTCCTTGCTTGCTTTTTCATTGACTGATTCTAGTGGCTGGCCCAGTGAGAGAATTACCAGTGTCTGTCATTAGACTTTATCTTTCCACGGTGAACACCTTTGTTGCTGAAAATCGGCTGGCTGGATTGACCTTTGGGATTGAGTCACTCGTACATTGAATCAGAGTATTTCGTATAACTCTTACTTAACAGACTTAGTGGACTGATTTATTGTTTCTTAGTTAGGATTTTCTATTCCTCCTAGCTTGAGAAATTCCCCTCTGCACTTGCAGCTTTAATAAGAAGTAGTAGATGGGAGTAAGGACTCGGCTGGTGAGTAGTAGGAGTAAGGGCCCGGCTAGTGAGAACTAGCTTATACTATCTTTCTGGTGTAAGAGCATATCGCTTATACTTTCGGAGATCTCTCTCGTAATTCGTAGATCTAAAAGCCTAATCTAGAAAAGGGTTTTTCTCAGAGCCATAAGTCAAAATAATAAGTCCAAATTCTGCAAGAGCTTGACAAGCAATCCTTCCTACACAACTCATCGGCGGTGTGACCTGCTTGACTTTTATCTTCGATTCAACCTTGGTATTCTCCTTGATGAAACTTACTAAGACTATTGAAAGCTTTTTCAATGATTCAAAAAAGCATCCCTAGTATAAGAAGATGTACCTGACCTACTCCTACTATAGTATTAGAAAAAATAAGAAGCTTTCAAAACACCACTACTATATCTAATATGCCCCACCAGACCAAGAGTGAGGAGCTTGACTGAACCTCTGAGCGAGCCATTAGTACCTTCTTCCTGAAGAGTAGTAGCCTTCATTCATAGCCTGACCAACTCGTTCGTACGCTAGTCAGCTATGAATTTCTAGTCAGGTTGCTATTCCCTTCTATTGAAGGCTTTTTACCACTATCCTACATGACATTTTTTCGCCTTTCTTTTTAGAACTCATATAATGCTACTGCCCTTTCACTTGCTTCTGCCTTTTCACAAGAATTAAGATAGTGTCCTCCCTGAATTGAGAAAGAAGAGAGAATACCTATGTGCTGCTATGCCTATGGTCCAGAATTGCTATCCGTACGACCTTGGTCTTTGATTGTATAAAAAATACATACTAAGCAAGTAAGCCTGCCTAAAAGCATTTCTTTTTGACACATCTTCTCTCGATTTGAAGAGATTACACATCACTACGAACGAACTTATTCACTCTTCGAAGCCCCCACCACCTTCTTTCTTTGAGATGAGAACTTTACTTCGGCCGTGGTCATTGCCTACCGGTAAACTCCCATACTTCCTTCTTTTGTTCGAGGGAGGCCATACATCTTCCTTCTTTGGTTGGATCCAGGTTAGGAAGTTATAGGAAGGTTGTGTGCGCAAATAAGTCTGAATTAAGAAGAAGGGGAGCGAGCAGTACACTACCCATTGGGTATTGGCAAATCACAGTCATACTTCTTAGAGCGGGGTGGAGCACCAGCACCTTAAGCTGCACCAGTATCTTAGTAAGATAGACACCGATTAAGAAACCGAGAATTCTAGATTATGGAGACTCTCTAAGTTTTTCTCTGATTTCCTGTGTCTGTACTACTTCACTTTAGACCCGGCATATTGTAGAATTTAAAAGACAGTCACCCTGAACGCACGAAGCAAACACGAATGATTTCTTTCTTGTATGATAAAGCTTCTCCTTATCATAAGTTGACATAGCTGCATTTCTGGGTTCAAGGGTTTTACTGAAATAAGCAATTGGTCTGCCTTGTTGCATGAGGACAGAACCAATACCTTGACCTGATGCATCTGTTTGAAAAGTAAATGGTAGGGTCAAATCAGGCAAAGCCATAACAGGAGCAGTGACCAGACAATTCTTCAATGTTTTGAAGGCCTCAATTTGAGCATCTGACCACTGGAATGATTCTTTTTTTAGACAGTCATGAAGTGGCCTAGAATTTATCCCATAATTCTTGACAAATCTTCTTTTTCTGCAGCCATACCAAGAAAACTCCTCAACTGAGTGATAGTCTTAGGTGCTGGCCATTCTTTGATGGCAACTATTTTGTGGGGGTTTGTAGATAGACCCTATCCTTAGATAACATGCCCTAAATACTCCACTTGAGGGACAGGAAAACTGTATTTGCTAATCTTAGCATATAGTTTTTATGACCTTAGAATGTCCAGGACTAACTTTAGATGCTTGAGATGAGCTTGTTTGGTCTTGCTATATATCAAAATATCATCAAAGAATACCAAAAGGTATTTTCGGAGCAAAAACATGATTCATTAAAGATTGGAAGGTAGCAGGTGCATTAGTGAGTCCAAATGGCATCACTAAGTATTCATAATGACAAAAATATGTCCTAAAATTTTGGAATGTCTTCTCTTCTCATTCTTATCTGATGATAACCTGATCTCAAATCAAGTTTGGAAAACAGTTGTGCACCATGTAGCTCATCTAATAGATCCTCAATGACAGGAATATTGAATTGATTTTCTGCACTTAGCCCGAAAGCAAGTTTGAAAACAAGACCTGCTGTGTGAAGTGATGGAAGTAGTGAAGGTTTAGGCTTTGGATCTGTGAAGTTCAGATTTTGGAGTAGAGGTCAGAGGCTAGTGCGGGTAGCCCTGTCGGAAACTAGAAAGAAGAGGCTGATGCACTTGCCCGGCGGTGGGTGGGTTCAGCTCGATCAACTGGGATAGGAGTTTTTTCTCTATCTTGCTCCATGGTGTTCAAGCAATGCGTCCAGAAAGTTGTGATCATGGGAGGGAGCAGCTTCAATAGCTTTGGCTGTGAAAACTCTTGGTCTTGGAGCATCAGTGTCATCAGTTCACCCAAGATCAGCAGGACAAATCTCTACTCCTAATGGAGCAGTTGGTGAATAGTCTGCGCGGTTTATTTTCGTCCCACCTTTCACTGGGTTTTTTTCGTTCGTTTTTTTTCGCTGGTTTTTTTCGTCACCTCCCCACCCCACCTCACCCCACCCCACGCATGCACCCCATGAAAACCACCTCGCAGGCCGTTCCTCTCGATCCCCTCCCATCACCGCTGCCGTTCCTCTCGATCCCCTCCCGTCGCCGTCGTCGTCCTCTCGATCCCCTCGAGTAAGCGGCGCCGTAGTTGGCTCCCATTCCTCTCGATCCCCTCTCGTCGATGCTGCCGCCCTCTCGATCCCCTCCCGTCGCCGCCGCCGTCCTCTCGACCCCCTCAAGTAAGCGGCGCCTCCGTTGGCTCCTGATCTCCTCCATGGCGGATTCCCACGGACGCCGCGGTATGGCATGGTCGCGTTAATCGCATGGAGGGTCGCGTCGAGGAAAGCGACGACCTCGCAGGCATCGGGTTAAGCGGCTGGCCCTTCTTACGCGATTGCGCTGATCTTTTCTTCACCGGCAGAGATTGGTGCCGCCACGGCCGCATCATGGATTTTGCCCTGCATCGCCTCTGATTTGGGAGTTTGTTTTTTTTGCGCTGGATCCTGATTTGGGCGGGATTTTTTTCCCAGGCATTGAGCGCGCTCTGGACGGCGGGAACTGTCCCGTGAAGGAGGACGCTATGGACGGTGGATCCAGGGCGCTACATGTCGCTGTCGGCCACGGGAGGATGCCATACCCTTTGGGCACAACAAACTCCTTGCCATAGCCTCTTCCGCTTTTCACAACAAGTTAATACTCTCTACACTAGCATTAGTACTATTCAGTAATCACCGCTCTAGTCTTCTGAATAAATTTTTATATCAGATCTAGCCGGTAATCGTGCAGGCTTTTGTCTAAAGTTTTTTCTTTTGCAATTTGGAATATATAGTAAGTTTGAATATCACATAAATGGTTGGCATCTAATTTTCCATCGTGTTACTTACGCATAAGACTTGTATCTCCTTACTACTGACTAATGGTGAATAGACTCCTTTTGTGAATTAAGATCATTCAGAGATGATAATGATTGTAGCTTGCATTGCATGTACGGTGGTGTACCTCTTGAGTTGGAGAATATCTTAGAATTCATTGACTTGCAGCTATGGCAATGACCAACACAGTTTTTGCGTTTTCTTTTTTGTTCCCATGTTTCTGGTTGGTGCTGGTGTAGATTTTCTTCTTCAATAAAATACATAGAAGCAAATCAGACTGGTTGCAAATACCATGCTACTTCACCAGAAATTATGTTTTCCAACTGAAATCATTTTTGTTTACTAGGCGCTAGTTATCCCTGACAACAAGGTAAGAGACATGTTGTTTCCAATTCACCCTTAGTTACAGTTGAGATACTTGCACAAAAGACGTCTGCAAATGTTTTATTTTCTTAACATTGCTTTATCATATGCTTTCATAATTTCATCAGGAAAGAGATGCATATGAGAGGAAGAGAGCCTCCCCCAAGCTCTGTCTAGGCGATGCACGGGAAATTTGGAAACTATCAAGGAGATGTCGAATGATGAATATACTCAGACACTGAGACACATTCTAAAACATGTTTACGTAGGTTAGTCATGATCATCCTTATTTTTAAACCCGAAACATTCTTTATTATTGCCAGGTTCTCTATAATCCCATGTTTGTGAAGTCAATTGCTTAGTTTGATTGAGAGTACTTAAGTTAATGCGCATGTATACATTTCTAGATCATATATTAATTGGTTGGACTCTTCATGTACACTAAATGTGAAACTCATTATGATTCGGAAGTCCTGATAGCTTGTGACATAATTGATGTATTTTATAAGTCATGCAATTTGTTGTTAGCAACATGTACCTGCAGATTTGGGATAATTTCCATTTCAACATTGTTTTTGTTCTCGGACATTCTGGATCATACTAAGATACTTCGGAGAGATGTCCCAGATTTATTCTTTTGAATTTCACTAATTTCTTTCCATGGCTTCAGATTCACCAGTGCGTTCGTTACTGCCATTTTGAGTTACTATTGGTGCCTATGATTTGGATCATTAACAGTTAAATTTGTTTAGGTGATGGGGCTGCCGCCAACTTGGGCCCGCTCAAGAATGGCCACTCTACAGGAGGGGGATGGAGTCGCGGAAGCTCCTGTGCTATTGGGAGCGACGGTTCCACAATGAGCCGGTCTTTCGTCACCTCTGAGTTGGAGGATGTCCAAGGCCGGAAGTGTTCGTCACCACTAAGCCGCGGTAAGTAAGGAATTTTCCAGAGAGTGGTGGATGAATTTTTTTCTCCAAATGGTGGTGGATCTATGCATGTGTGTATTTTCATGGCCTTTTGTGCTTGATCCATCCATTTTACATTATAAATTGATTGTATCGGCTGCTGCAGCGATGATGGATTGTATTGTATCAAACCTTCTGGTTAACTGATGTCGGAGCCATGGAATAAAAGCGAAAGCATGATCTTAGTTTAGTTATGTGCGTAAAAAAGCTCATGTACATATGTGACTTAAATATGTAGTTGCAGTCTCACACAAAGGAAGAGAGAAGATAAATTGATGTCAATGAATTGTGAATGGAAATAAAAACACCAGACTGAATTATGTACTCTTTTTTTCCTAGCTTAAATTATTTATTGATATTGTACTACACCCTGTTATTCTAATTTTATACACTTCTTTCTTGCCCAAAAATATATTAATTGGTTCTTAGCTTCCTAAAACTCAGGAATATTTTATCTTTCTCATACATTTTAATTCATTTTATGCAGTCTGAGATAATACTGACGCGATGTCCAGATTTGGATGTCTCATCTCTGAACATTTGAAACGCCGAGTACTCCATGAAAGCTTGCCTAGCCGCTTTTGCGCAATATTATATCTTTGGACGTTTGCACTTCCGCGGCTCTAGACATGAGCTTCCTTATATGGTAAGAAAATGCTGGTCGAGAGCTCCATTCAGCTTGTGGAAATAAATAATCTCCCATATTTATTAAATTTGCTTGCTTTGGCATGTTACTTTATCTATATTTGAAATAGGATATTCTTTGATATGTAATTTTAGGAAATAGTTGGTTTTCAATCTTTTTGCTTGAGATTCAGAAGATCCAAAACTGCCTGATACAATGGCTACTCTAATCAATAAAATGAGTTACATATATATTCAGAAACTATGTTGATCAGGCTACTTATATGCATTGGAAAACCATTAGATTCCTTGTTGCATTAACATTGACATCCACAGTTACTTCTCTGTACATATTAATGTAGATAAATGTATATCCTCTAGCTCTCATGTGTTTTAGTCTCTCTTTTTTCTTTATGTTGTATCACCAATGATGAGAGAGAGAGGGGCCATGGAGAGGGAGAGAGAGAGGTCTAAATGATTGTAGCCATACCAGTTTCATGTTTCCATGTATGACATTATACTAGATAGAAAATAGTAACTTTGTGTGGGCTGATTATACTAAATACTTCTAACATAATAATCCACATGTATCAATTGTTTATGCCCATTACTTGCGTACACACTATACCATAGTATTTTAGTAGTGCACCCTATAAAAAAGCATCAATGCATATGATCCCTTATATCTCACTTCTTGCTTTACATGTGATTTTCTACCTTCAAAAGGTAACATGAGCACCTTGATTTCCTATCTGTTTAGACACATATTTCTTTCAGGGGTTATTTTTCAAAAATCCACAACTCCTGCCTCTTACTTAATACACTACATTCCTAAAGCTTTCCAAAGATAGTACATGTTTAAAACAGTTTATGTCTTTTAGTTTTACAAGCTCCCTAAAACTAAACCGCTGTGGAATAGGTGTGCCTGCCTGCTTTAAAATGTGAGCTACTTATATAGATATTTTTTCCTCATCATTCTTAAGTATTTCCCCTAAAACTGGGTTATGCATAGATGATGACTGCTACAACTCGAAGTAAATATTCTGAACCTAACTAAAGGATTCTGGTGATGGTGGCACAGGCACTAGCAAGTATCTAATGCATATACATGACTTCATATTATTTATCTTATTCACATTCACATACTAATATATTCATGAATTATTATTGTTTTGCATTGTAGAGTGCTAGCACGCTACAATGCAGAGAAAGCTTTGAGAAAATGCTTTGTTGGGATCATAGACAAGAATAATCAATCCTCGTTCCAAGGTTAGATTTGTACTTCCTTCCCAGTTCTTCTTTACAAAGGACCAATCCCCTTACTTTAGACATTCATGTTGTCTTAATTTTATTCCTTCATAGAAAAACATTTTCTCATTTCAATCTTTCTCCATTTGGTCTGAATATGGCACATGCTCTTAATTTTTTGACTATTCTTGGTTGATTAATGGTTGGTGTATTGCCTTCCACTTTGGATTATTCTCAATCCTCTTGCTTAGGCTATGTGTACCATTCTATCGCATGTCGCCGCCACCGATCTGAGCAAAAATTAGTGTAGATGAACCGAGCTATTTTATTGTAAGTTGTGTACAGAACTTAATGGGAAAATAATCATGTAGTTAATGTTTTATGCCATATATATCCATAGTAGGTGAATCCTCGCAAGTTGGTCCCGGTATCTAAATAGGATTGTGCCAACCTAGAGCCTTTTCAGATTGTAGCAACTCTGTTTGGGGTTTCCTTCTACCTAATCAAGGCTCATTCCAGTTTGCTCTGTCCTTATCTCTTTTTCTGTCATAAATTCTTCACCTATTCAAGAAGCTCATTTTTTGTTAGTTGGAACAACTAAAAAAATCATGTCCATGTTGTACTGGTGACTTGATATATTGTATTTTTAATCACATTGCCGCATATTTCTCTATTTAGAGTACAGTGAGGAAAATGTCAACCTCCTGCAACCAACCATGCAGTAATTTACTATTTTGAGCTCTCTGGATATCATATATAGATGTACATTTCAGTGCCTTTCTTTTCTGGACTACACTACTTTTCAGATTTCAAGTGTCTGAATCTTCCGTACAAAAGATAGTCAAGCTTATATGGTGTTTCATAGGAGCATTGATACCAATCATTGAGAATATACCTCTCTTCTACATGTATGTGATTGTCATAGTACCTAGGTTCAAGAAATGTTTTTAATGGTGCTAGAGTCCGGGAAGTAAAAACTGAACCTTTTATGGTGAAGGATCATCGCGGAGAAGGTGAATTTACGCCTCTGCTTTATCTGTAACCGTTTCTTCGTGTTAGTATTAAGCCACCAGGGAAGTTTCAAGAAAAATGTGCTTTGAAGTACCATATTATGCAGTTAGCTCACGGATACAATGATACAGTTATCTCCATCCTGAGATGCCCTCCTAACTACTATACTCATTCATGTGCCTTCTGCTCTATGGCACACCTGGAATGGGGACGATATTGTTTGATAGAGCCACCGCCCATTATGAAATGAATTGGATTGGATTACACATTATCGTGTGCTTTATCAGGAGTTGTGTAAGTACTAATTATGCCAACCTGGGGCAACACTCCAATGGTTTCTCCACAAAGGATACCTCCTGGAGCCCTACTTCTCTCCCACCCCCAACACCGGTATAGTATGAAAATCCTATTACTAAATAGCTTACTGTTTGATGCTTATGTTTGTTGGTATAGTAATCATTTTTGAAGGTCCAGTCCCGGAGGATGTTACTCGAGGCTTCCGTATAGTCGAGTGATTTTGCTTTTGCATGCTAATAATACAATACAGATGGATATAATTAGCAGTTATTAGTGCATAATATTTTGTCTCAATACCATAAATTCAATGTAAAGGTTTGCATTATTATTGTCAAACCTAAATTACATTAAAGACTTGAACAGGGAATGATGCCTCTTTTAACTGATTGGTGTGCTTTTTTAACTATCTTTAATGAGTAAATCATAGTGTAGTTGCATCTTATATTTTGTTTGGGCATGTAGGTGTGTGCTTCCTCGCTTATCCCTTTCTTATAAGTTGTCCTCATTTTGTTGCTTCTATTTAGGTTTGGATTTTCTTCAACCCACAAGGCCCATCCAGTTGTGAGCTACAATGAATTTGTTAAGAGTTGGAGGAGACAACATTGCACATTAGAGGTACGCTGAATGTAGCGAGGCAACCACGAATTGGGTATGTTCACACGAGGGATGGGAGAGGAGAGGAACATTAACATTTTTCATGCTTTGGATGAAAATTTCAATTCATAGTTTCTCTGTATGTGCCAACACACTAGCGGTACTGATGGGCTTAGGATGAAACTAGCGCCAACAGAATCAGTAGGTTGGATGGGAAGGCGGTTGTTGCCCTTGTCCCTTGGTTTGTCCCTTGGTGCTAGCCTACCGTGGCGGCCTCACTAACTTGCTCACTACGAATACGAGTTCGTGGGGTCGCGAGTTGCTGCGGATTTTTTATCACCTTTTACAATATTATTTTATGTATCCCTAACTTAACGAGTCATTTTTACCTTTGATTTTCCATATACGCCAGCCTATATTGATTGCAACATCGTGTTAGTCATCCATGATCTCCAAAAGGATTTTCTACTAACAACAGAATAATTAGTACCACCAGTAACCCTTCTATTTAGCCACCTTCAGGATAATTGTAAATGGCATTTGGTTATTCATGTATACCACCAGTAGGACTCGCGATTTATGGATTGTCAATAGCCACATCTGATTGGTTGATGTACTTATATCGTGTTCTTTTCAGTCTCCATTTCATCTAAGCGGGGTGGTGATGGACAAAACTGGTCATGTTGAAAGTCAGTTTAGTGCATCAAGGATGGGAGGTTCAGAGATTTGCAAGAGGTGATGGAGGATGGTTAGTTATTATGGCTCATCACATAGTAGTGAAAGATGAGTACAAGCACAAGCTTATTCAAAATTTGCAGTTCTTGACTACATGGGACATATATTTTGTAATCTTTTTCATTTCTTCTAAGAGGATCAAATATGTATTTTGTTCTTCCCAATGTTCTCAAGGACGATGATGGCATTGATATAGTATAACATACATTTACAATTATGAGTTCTCTCGATACTTTCCATATACTCTTCAAGACTTCTTGAGGAAAGATTAGTTCGTGAACTTTGCATCTTTAGCGCTTCAATTAAAACCATCAATGATTAACGAGATCAACATTTATCAAGAAGAGTCTGGAAATGCCGAGTGGAGGAGAAGCAATGCAAGGGGTTGGTGGGTTCAACTATGGGTTGCAGGGGTCATCAAATTAGGCACGCTATACGTCCGTGGGCGTGTCCCGGACAATGACAGGTCACCCCTTGAATCGTCGCGTCCATAGCCTCGATCTTCATATATGATACCCCAAATCCATACTATGCATGCAACATGAAACAAACTACTTTGACCATCAACAAAACAAACAGACATATAAATCTACATAATCGGGACATAGATATCCACATAATCTGACATAGATCAAAAGAGCACCACAGTTAGTCGATGAACATAGTTCTAAACAAATGTTACTAAAAATTGTAACAAAGTCGAAGAGCAGGATGCACTTCTTCGCCACTTCCTCGTTGCTACGGATGTAGCCGTCAATGTAGGCATCCGTGGTAGGAGAGGGGAGCCTCGCAGCCGTCGATATGATATTGGGGGAGTCAATCTAGCCAACCATCCTTCGAATGACGCGGTTTTGCTGCCTCACAAGCTTCGCCGCTTTCGCATCCGCTGCCGCCCTCTTCTCTGCCTCGCGCGCCGACTGCTCGAGCTTGAGGCGGAGGGCCTTGGTGTTCTTCCGATGGATCCGGCGGGCGTCTATCTCTGTCATCATCAGGGAGGTGTCTGTAGATATCTGTGAGGAGCTACTCCTCATCGGTCATCACTAACAATCGACGACGACATTGAGAGGACTATGTGATCGCCTCCTACGCCAGCGGCCTCTCCCTTGCACGCTGCCTCCCGCGGCGGGCTGCTGGTGCCTCTTTTTCGGACATCCGCGTGCGTGTCGCCGGTGGGGCGAGAACGAGCACCCATTGATAACCTTTAGGAGCTATGGAAATGAGGGTTAGGAGGGCGGCGGTCCAGTGGTGCAAAGCTGGATGAGCGCGCGAAGCTCTGCGCGGTGCCGAATGGGCCCGTGCTGGCATCCACGCTAAAATGGCGGGTAACAGGTGGTGGAGTTGAGCCCGAGCTGCCGCCCTTGTCGCCCACCGTCTCGCGAATGAAGGCGTTCCCAGTCGTCCTCTTTGGCAGATCTGTCGCCTCCAATACCGCCGATGCTCGACATTAGGAAGGACAACGGGATGGACATGGGTTGGAGGGGAATTAATGGCGTGTGGATCGAAAGTGAAGTGGAACTAGGATTTGTTCCGGGTGGGGATTTTAGTGGGACGGAGTGGAGTCGGTGTGGGCCAACGTGGACTGGGCTGATGTGGTGTACACGTCTGGGTGCGCCCAGGCCGCCCTATATTTTCCCCAGATTTGGGTTGGATATGATAGATGCGGGACTGCCAGGCAGGCATATAGGGTTGTTATGAGGCATCGGTCAGCGTATTTTTTTTGACCCGTTAGTGACCGAGCCATGCAACCAGTCTTATAAGGGCGGTTTGGGGTGCTCGGGATGTAGATACTCTCAGATGGGGTGTAGTGGAGGTGGTTGGATCAACGAATGAAGAAAGAAGGAAAACATTTGGAGGAAGAACAGCGGCAAGCGAGTTTGACTAAAACATAAATTTCTTTTTAGTTCGCTTAGGCACTCCTTTCGAATTTCCATGCATTGGGACCAAATAGTATTATCAGTATATTCGAGATAACATTAATTTACAAAATTGGAGGGATTTTTCTAGCTCCTTTTTTATGCTCACGTGGAATGGTAAAGAATTAGTAAACCCAATTTGTACGACGAGTATTCTCTTTTATACATTTAAGACCTTCGACTTGAATTATTCATGCCAACTGCATATATTGCTTGTGCATGACATGTATGAGTTGAGGAAGACGTTTTTATTATACTTGCTCAAATATTGTGCCAATGAATAAAGTTACCATTTCTGATATTGTGCAAGAATTTCTTAAGAGCATCAAATAGATCTTAATTTGTAACCGATTTTTAATTGGATCATCATTCTATATTGTATTCATTGTCAGATTGCCTTTTTGTTATCAATTTACGTTGCAAGGGAAGTGGTTTAAACTATTATATGATTGTGGTTGTACTATCTTTTCTCTACATGTGAAATTGTACATAATAATTGTTTACATAACTCCCTAAAATATTTGAAAAGCCCGTGGAAACGCACGGGCATTCTACTAGTAACTACTAGGTTTGTGCCAGAAAAGCATCTTGCGTGACGGGGAAAGAGTGGAAAAAGAAAGAGATTCACCAGCTATGGAATCTGACAGGTATCGGTATTGAACAGAGGGGGCTGTTCACAAAGCATCTCATGGATGGTAATGGTGCTTCCCCAGCTGCTGTTCCTACTCCTTTGGCTGGTGCCAAATCAGGTGACTTTGAAGTTGAAGCTTGCCCGCAGAACGATGTAACCATGCTGGTAGTACTATGATTGCCTTAGAGAGCAGATGTCTCTGTCCCTAGGAACGTGATGCTTAGGTGCGAGGTGAAACACAAGTAGGAGATCGAGAAAAGAAATCATATGGATTGCAACCTACAGATGAAGAATCTGCTTCATTGTTCCCACCATCTATATCAGATGTTTAATAAGAATAGGAATCGAATAAGCTGCTGATTGACTGAGGAAGCATTTGAAAAGAAAGGAAGGGTGATGCTTGTTAAACAAAGCTGCATGTGGGGCCACCACATATAGATGTAGTTTCTACTGTAGCATCGGTTATTTCCGTTATTGCTGTAGTAGCATCGGTTATTGCTCAGGTTACGAATGACCCAATCTATCTATGGCAACCACCCCTACTTTTAGTAGATGGAGATGCGCACCTAGAAAAGACGGATGAAAGAGAACCTACCCTTCTGACTTCTTCTCTTGTCTGTCCTTTACGCAAAGCGATCTATGGTCTCAACAAGCCCTGATAGCGTCGGTTTTTGAAGTTCAGCACAATGGTTATGTTATCTAGGTAGGGTTTGCTCGGAGTGATCATGATTCGGCCATGTTTGGATCAGTTTATCCTCGAGGACGTGCTATTCTGTTGTTGTATGTTGATGATATCAAACTGACTGGCGATTACTCCGTTATCATATCGCTGATCAAGTGTCGCCTTCATCAATTATTTGCTATGAAGGCGCTAACGTGCCCTAAGCCTTTTCTTGGCTTGGAGGTCGCACATTCTCCTCGTGGATATTTGGTATCTCAGATCAAATAACGTCATGACTTGATCACTCGAGCTCAACTCAATGATGAGAAGACTGTTGACACTCCCTTGGAGCTTTACATTAAACTCCATCCGACTGATGGCTCACCAATATCTGATCCGACGCAGTACAGACAGTAGGTCGGCAGTTTGGTTTATCTGACGATCTCTTGCCCAGATGGCTTTTCCTAAGAAAGTCAGCCTTTCATGGATGCCCCCCAATCAGTTCACTTTGCAGTAGTTCATCGGATTCTTAGATATATTCGAGGTACCTTTTCTCGAGCCGTCCTTTTTTCCGTCATCGTCTTCTTTAGAGTTGCGTGCAACTACTGATGCCAATTGGGCCTTCAGATAGGTGCTCAACTACAGGCTTATCTATTTTATGGGGAGACAAGACACTATCTTGGATGAGATAAAAGCAATAGACAGTTGCTCCTTCCACTGCCGAAGCGGAGTACCGTGCCATGGCACACTACTAGATAGATTGTATGGCTCTGCTGGTGACTTTCTGATCGCGGGTTTCATTTGAAAAACCCCAACGCCATTCATCTTGCGTCAAATCCGGTCTTTCATGCAAGAGTTTCATTTTTGGCCGCTACTACATTCGTCAAAAACTTCTTGATGGCACCATCATCTCATTACCTTATTTTTTCCCTTTGACTTCGGCTATGACCAATGCCCCACCTAGCTGAATAGGCGTAACAAAGCTACCTGAAAAAGGCAAGGTGCACCTTGGATTGAAATCGACAAATTGCGTTTTGCCAGATGGATTCTTTAGAATATTCCCGGATAAAGTTCAGTATAATATTTAGTTAGAATCTAAATAAAGGCGCATACGTGGGCGGGCAGGGGGCCCCACTACTTCTTCATTCAGGGGGCGGCTAGCCTCATGACTTCCCACTGGGCGAGGAGTGCACCTAACCCACCTACTCACTCATCAATTACGGTGTTCAGCTGACTTGCACAGAAAGACCCCTATTGTTTAGTAATTTGGCGCCCCATCTTTTGATTGACTGTTGTCAACTAATCTTTTCAATGTTCAATTCTACTCTATATTAGAACATTTCTGTGAATGCTATTTCGATCTAAGTGGTCCTATTCTCTGTCCCGTGCTAGGAAGCATTACTCCTCTTTTCATTCCAAATTCTTCAATAAGACCGATATGATTGATTGGTTTGTGTGTTTCTCTTATCACTTTTTTGTATCCCCCTATTCCTCGGATACAATTCGATCCTTCTACGGCCAAATCTCAATTTGTGGAAAGCCTTCGATGGCTTCCTTATGAAAACATCCATTTGTCTATGGGTATAGACGGTCTTTCATTATTCTTCGTGATATTGACCACATTTCTGATCCCTATTTGCATTTCAGTGGTTTGGTCTGGTATGAGAAGTTTTGGGAAAGAGTATAGTACAGCATTTCTAATTCGTGAATTTCTAATGATCGCCGTGTCCTGCATGCTGGATCCTCTACTATTCGTGAATTTCTAGTTTCCATAGGTAGGCCTCTCTCTCCTACAGAATAGGTTTTTCCAAAAACTACCCATGGGATTTCTTTGTCTTTTCCTTATCTTTTGTCCGGTGAAGAATCTCCTGCTGCAGAGATAAGATGAATGGCTTCGAGATACCATCACTCGTCATTGCCAAGGAAATGAATTGCAAATTGGCTACTTATAGTCTACACTTCCCCTGATTCTCCATGATGACCCGCATTCATTGATTGGGAGAATAAGCTGAAGATAGATCCATTGTGATATTGGTTTGGAAGAGAAGGCGTGGAGACAACTCATTGTTCCTATGTCCGGAATTGCTAAAGAATGAAGGTACCCCGTTGACTATGTCGGGTAACGCCGACTTAGGTTATCCCTAAAAACACTATCAACCACATCATAACTGTTTTCTTCCGCTTTCCTCGCAGAGTTGGTTCTAGCTTTCACTAAAGGATCTCGATTGATGCTCGCCATCAAAAGATATGGGTCTAGCTGCTGCCCTAGCCGGAAAGAATGGGAGAGTGAGCCATTCATACTGAAAAGAGTGATTCGTTTTTTGAAGTATATCAAATTCAGAGGAAAAAGCTGGAAGAAGACGACGGGATTGTTGATAGATCCCCTCTACATCCTAACCAAGAGGACCAAGTGCAAACCTCTGTCTCTTTTTCTCGCCGGGTGGAAAGGCTATTCTTTGCCAGTAGTGCCCTCCGTAGGAAGAATCGTAAATGCCGGAGGACGCGTTCGACATGAATTGTGACTGTGGAATGAAATCACCTGTCGAATCGAGCAAGAAATGACTATTTATTTGATAATAGCGACTTATCACAAAAACAACCAAGGGTCCATCGACCCGATTGAAACTGTCTTCACTGCATTGAATCGAAGGGAACTACTATAGAGAGTGGAATAAGCTACAAGGCATAACACTATGAGCTTTTCTTTAGATAACCTTAATCACACCAGCTTTTCCTCATGGGAGGGTAAAGGAAATCAGAATGTATGAAATCTATCCCAATAAGAAATGCGGAAGGTTGTCAACTAGAAATCTGTTATCACTCTCTTCTTCCGATCGTCCCATCAGTTTCTTGTAAGCCTGCTTCCTCTGATGATCGGTTGCGGCTAACTACTCTCTCTTCATCTCTCTGAGTTCGCTTCTTGGTAGTAGTTACCCCTATCAGAACCTTTGCCTACTCTTTCGTATAAATACGCTGATCTGCCACCCAGCCGAAAGTAGAGAACCACATTGTATGATCTGGGGTAACTCTCTGTTATAGCAGCAATTTCTTATTCATTCAGGGCTCCCGTTCATGTGTTTTTAAAGATAATTTAAACAAATATAAAAAGATCATGGATAGATTTAAAGCAACTAGAGTTTGATTTAAAATTGATCAAATATAAAAAGATCATATATAAACAGGAGTGCTACATACGATGAGCTTAAGATAATGTGTAGCTTATGAATAACAATGTTGACTAAACAAATATTAGATGGCATATTCAATAGAGAGCTGTCTTTATGGAACCAAAACAGATGCGCTGACCAGACTGCACTACACCTCGTCTCCCCCTCAGAACATATGGATCTACCCGATCCATAAAGAAAAGAACCACCACTTTTAGGAAATTTTGACAATTCTCTTTCACTTGCATTTTATTTCGTGAAGGCTCGCTCTTGTTCTTCTTACATCTTGCCCTTTTTTCTTGAGAATTGTATCTGTGGCTACTGCTGTTTTGCCAGTCTGTCTGTCCCCAATAATGAACTCTCACTGATCGCGCCCTATAGGGATCATCGAATCGATAGCAATAAGCCCTGTTTGAAGAGGTTCGTATACAGAACGCCTGGAAATTCTACTTGGAGTAGGAGATTCAATTAAGCGAGATTCGGAAGCTACAATTTCGCCTCTCCCATCAATAGGTTTAGCCAGAGCATTTATAACACGACCCAAGTTATATACGCTCACGGGTATCTGAGCAATTCTTCCTGTTGCTTTTACAAAACTTCCCTCTTGATGCTAAACCATAGCTCTAACTGAGTAAAATTCCACAATTTCTAAGAATGATATGCTTTTTTGCATTTTCCACTGCGAAAACTTCTCTCAATCCCTCCCTAGTCCTTTCTTTCCTGGGCACAGGCTTACCTGGTTGACCGCCCACATTCATTCATTGTTCGTTCTGTTGTGGAATCGAACCACAAAGCTAGCGCAATTGGGATTTAGAGTCCCATGCGTGAAACTAAAGAGGATTTTCAGTCCTCTGCTCTACCAGTCAGAACCTAGAAGGACACTTCACACCCGATTTGACACAGCTAGACTGGAAACACTGCTTGTCAAGAGCACAGACCCAGTATAGAATACTTTTTTGAGTATGTTGGTAAGGTCCGGTCATCCGCTTCTGTGCTTGCACTTCTGCGTAACTAGGGGTGCAAGTCCAGTACAGCATACTTTCATAATTGAATCAAAAGCGTCGATACATGAAAAATCTCTATATACGATATTTATGACACAGAATGTTGTCCTTTCAACATGATTCCTCAACAATTT
>NC_057810.1:221546096-221547108 GCF_018294505.1 Triticum aestivum | reverse complement strand
GGCGGCGGGGCAGCTGCGCCGGGGCGGCGTCGAGGCAGCGGGGCAGCGGCGTCGGGGCGGCGTTGAGGCGGCAGGGCAGCGGCGTCGGGGAAGGAGATCGAGGGCGAGGGCGAGGGAGAGAGAGGGGATCGAGGGCGAGGGAGAGAGGTGGGCCACCGGGAAGGACTATGGATGGATGGAGGCACAATACTAATGGCACACCACCCCTCTGTGCGCCATAAGTACATCCACACTAATGGCGCACCTCACCCTGGTGCGCCATTAGTAATTTTTTTTTCTGCTCGAACCAACAGGTTATATTCCACCTGACATGCTCCACATCAAGCGCCGTCTACTAGCTCGACTGGTCAGCAGCCAGTTCTCACACCAGGAGGTCTTGGGTTCGATTCCCAGGCTCCACAATTTTTTTTTCATTTAAAATACTTATTTATGGACAGAAAATAAAAGTTATACAAATGGTTAAAAAATTGCCATGGTACGGTACAAATAAGAATTAATAAAATTGCCATGGACGAATTGAAAACAAGAAAAAAGCGGCCATGTATCTAAAACTATTTTTTTACATAGTCTGTCGTCTGTGAAAAAAGAAAAAAAAGGTTTTTATTGCAAACTTGCCATGTATCTAAAACTAATACTCGTATTTGCATAATCCCTCACCCCCCTGTTGAGTCTCGGGTGGCAGCTAGATGCACTAGCTAATGTGATGGGTGTGCATGGGTTCCCTGAGGAGAGCGTCCACGCCCATTATAAAACAAACGCGTGACTTCCCCCTCTGCCTTGAGATTCGTGTAGGGGAACGGACAATGCAGAGGAAGTTCACGTCAACGTGCAAAAAATTTGACGTCTGTTTTTCATAAATTGGGAAAAAAGGTTCTGTGGGTGTTCTACTCGAACTCCAGCCAGACCGGAGCCATGCTCGCCGGCAGGCGGGGATACCTTTTATGAGTATTTGAGTAGGGGAGGGGTGCGTGGGGTCGGCGGCGGCGGTTGAGTAGGGGAGGGGTGCGGGGGG